>NW_028166129.1:165000-199315 GCF_964263955.1 Coregonus lavaretus
TGGAAACAACCACAACACAACCATAACACAACCACAACACAACCACAACACAACCATAACACAACCACAACACAACCACAACACAACCACAACACAACCACAACACAACCACAACACCAGGTAATGGCACTGACGCACGTCCACCTGGAAACAACCACAACCATAACACAACCACAACACAACCACAACACAACCACAACACAACCACAAGCTCTGTTGGAATCACTTTTATAGATAACTTTGACACATTCTGGAAACAGAAGATGTTCTACAGGAATAACAGAGTCCATCCAAATAATTTTGGCTACTGGACTCTGTCCACGCATTTCAAGGCTGCGTTTAGAGATTGATTTATCAATGATTCAAGCCCAGTTTAGATAATCCCTACCATTGTGATGTTGAGTTTTCGTAATGCTGCAGCAAATGTACATTATCCCAGGGGCGTTGGCAGACACAATGTAAGTAACTTAATGTATGTCCCTCTACCTGCCCTGAATGCCTCTGCTGATCCTACAGCTATTCAGTAATCATGTGTCTATGAACCAGAGTTATACTGTTAGCACTGAGGCAGTGTGCCCTATTAGGAAGTCCACTGTGTGCAGCTCACCCTGCACTATCAGCTCAAACATAAATAACATTGTCATGTCTACTTCTGATAAGCCTCCAAGTAAAGCATTGAAAACAATCAAGCATCCCAGAAAAGTGTTAAAAATAGCCAGCGTTAACATATGTAGCCTAAGAAACAAGGTTCATGAAGTCAATAACTTGCTAGTAACAAATTACATTCATATTCTGACTAACTCTGATACTCATTTAGATAATACCTTTGATGATACCTTTGATGATACAGTGGTAGCAATACAAGGTTATAACATTTACAGAAAAGACAGAAATACCAATGGGGGTGGTGTTGCGGTCTATATTCAGAGCCACATTCCTGTAAAGCTTAGAGAGGATCTCATGTTAAATACTGTTGAAGTAATATGGCTACAGGTTCATCTGCCTCACCTAAAACCCATTCTGGTGGGAAGCTGCTATAGACCACCAAGTGCTTACAGTCAGTATCTGGATAACATGTGTGAAATGCTTGATAATGTATGTGATATCAACAAGGAGGTATATCTTCTGGGTGATTTCAATATTGACTGGATTTCATCAAGCTGCCCACTCAAGAAACATCTTCAAACTGTAACCAGTGCCTGCAACCTGGTTCAGGTTATCAGTCAACCTACCAGGGTAGTTACAAACAGCACAGGAATTAAATCAACAACATGTATTGATCACATCTTTACTAAATTTTCTTTAAAGCAGTATCCAAATCCATCGGATGTAGTGATCACAATATAGTAGCCATATCTAGGAAAGCCAAAGTTCCAAAGGCTGGGCCTAATATAGTGTATAAGAGGTCATACAATAAGTTCTGTAGTGATTCCTATGTTGTTGATGTAAATAATATTTGTTGGTCCGTGGTATGTAATGAGGAGCAACCAGATGGTACACTTGACAAATTTATGAAATTGCTTATTCCAGTTACGAAGAAGCACACACCCATGAAGTCCCCTGTAGCTCAGTTGGTAGAGCATGGCGCTTGCAACGCCAGGATTGTGGGTTCGTTTCCCACGGGGAGCCAGTATGAAAATGTATACACTCACTAACTGTAGGTCGCTCTGGATAAGAGTGTCTGCTAAATGACTAAAATGTAAAATGTAAGAAAATGACTGTCAAAAATGTTAAATCCCCTTGGATTGATGAGGAATTGAAAAACGATATGGTTGAGAGGGATGGCAAAAGGAATGGCAAAGATACTGCAAATCATGTGACTAAACTGAATAAAAAGAAGAAATTACAATATGAAACTAAGATAAACGACAAAGAATGTTGGACACTGTGTTAACAAACCTCCAAACGAGCTTCAACGCCATACAGCACTCCTTCAGTAGCCTCCAACTGCTCTTAAACGCTAGTAAAACTAAATGCATGCTCTTTAATCGAACGCTGCTTGCACCCGCCCGACTAGAATCACTACTCTCGGCGGGTCTGACCTAGAGTATGTGGACAACTACAAATACCTAGGTGTCTGGTTAGACCGTAAACTCTCCTTCCAGACTCACATTAAGCATCTCCAATCCAAAGTTAAAACTAGAAATCGGCTTCCTGTTTTGCAACAAAGCCTCCTTCACTCATGCTGCCAAACATGCCCTCGTAAAACTGACTATCCTACCGATCCTTGACTTCGGCGATGTAATTTACAAAATAGCTTCCAACACTCAACTCAAGCAAATTGGATGTAGTCTATCACAGTGCCATCCGTTTTGTCACCAAAGCCCCATATACTACCCACCATTGTGACCTGTACTACAATTGTTATTTTACCCCAGTAGCCGGATGCCGCTCTGGTCTGGTGGAAGTGTCGCTGCCCTGTTGGCTCTCCACAGCCGGTCCTCTGCAGGGATCCCTCCCTGAAGGGGTCTCCCCCTTCCCTGGTGAATGGAGTTAGCAGGATGCTCCTGGATGACTTGGCTGTTCCTGTTCTCGATCCTACCAACCAGCCATGGAGATATGTCACTTGCCGTGAAAGTCGAAAACAGCGACCTCTGGCAACGAGGGCTTCCTTGGCGAAGTTAAGCCCGGACCGGACACAGGCTAGAAACAGCTTCCCTGCCCTGGATCCAGAGGTTCCGGCACCTTCTTCCCTGGGGGCTTCCGATAACAGATCGGATCCGGAGGTACACCACATAACCAAAAGTATGTGGACACTTGCTTGTCGAATATTTCATTCCAAAATCATGGGTATTAATATGGAGTTGAAACAGGAAAGGGCCTTCCCCAAACTGTTGCCACAGTGTTGGAAGGACAGAATCGTCTAGAATGTCATTGTATGCTGTAGCGTTAAGTTGTCCCTTCACTGGAACTAAGGGGCCCGAACCATGAAAAACAGCCCCAGACCATTATTCCTCCTCCACCAAACTTTACAGCTGGCACTTTGCATTGGGGCACTTACAAAGGCCATTCTACTGCCAATGTTTGTCTATGGAGATTGCATGGCGGTGTGCTCGATTTTATACACCTGTCAGCAACGGCTGAGTTGGAATAGCCGAATCCACTAATTTGAAGTGGTGTCCACATACTTTTCTATATATAGTGTGTATATATAGTGTGTAAGTGTATATATAGTGTGTATATAGTGTGTAAGTGTATATATAGTGTGTAAGTGTATATATAGTGTATATATATAGTGTGTATATAGTGTATATATAGTGTGTATATATGTGTATATATAGTGTGTATATATGTGTATATATAGTGTGTATATATATATAGTGTGTATATATATATATAGTGTGTATATAGTGTGTATATAGTGTATATATATATAGTGTGTATATACAGTCATGGCCAAAATTGTTGGCACCCCTGAAATTTTTCCAGAAAATGAAGTATTTCTCACAGAAAAGTATTGAAATTACACATGTTTTGCTATGCACATGTTTATTTCCTTTGTGTGTATTGGAATAACACAAAAAAAAACAGGAAAAAAGCAAATTTGACATAATTTCACACAAAACTAAAAAAATGGGCCGGACAAAGTTATTGGCACCCTTTCAAAATTGTGGATAAATAAGTTTGTTCCAAGCATGTGATGCTCCTTTAAACTCACCTGGGGCAAGTAACAGGTGTGGGCAATCTAAAAATCACACCTGAAAGCAGATAAAAAGGAGAGAAGTTGACTCAGTCTTTGCATTGTGTTTCTGTGTGTGCCACACTAAGCATGGAGAACAGAAAGAGGAAAAGAGAACTGTCTGAGGACTTGAGAACCAAAATTGTGGAAAAATATCAACAATCTCAAGGTTACAAGTCCATCTCCAGAGATCTAGATGTTCCTTTGTCCACAGTGCGCAACATGATCAAGAAGTTTGCAACCCATGGCACTGTAGCTAATCTCCCTGGACGTGGACGGAAGAGAAAAATTGATGAAAGGTTGCAACGCAGGATAGTCCGGATGGTGGATAAGCAGCCCCAAACAAGTTCCAAAGAAATTCAAGCTGTCCTGCAGGCTCAGGGTGCATCAGTGTCAGCGCGAACTATACGTCGAAATTTGAATGAAATGAAACGCTATGGCAGGAGACCCAGGAGGACCCCACTGCTGACACAGAGACATAAAAAAGCAAGACTACAGTTTGCCAAAATGTACATGAGTAAGCCAAATTCCTTCTGGGAGAACGTCTTATGGACAGATGAGACCAAGATAGAGCTTTTTGGTAAAGCACATCGTTCTACTGTTTACCGAAAATGTAATGAAGCCTTCAAAGAAAAGAACACAGTACCTACAGTCAAATATGGTGGAGGTTCAAAGATGTTTTGGGGTTGTTTTGCTGCCTCTGGCACTGGGTGCCTTGACTGTGTGCAAGGCATCATGAAATCTGAGGATTACCAAAGGATTTTGGGTCGCAATGTAGGGCCCAGTGTCAGAAAGCTGGGTTTGCGTCCGAGATCATGGGTCTTCCAGCAGGACAATGACCCCAAACATACTTCAAAAAGCACCCAGAAATGGATGGCAACAAAGCGCTGGAGAGTTCTGAAGTGGCCAGCAATGAGTCCAGATCTTAATCCCATTGAACACCTGTGGAGAGATCTTAAAATTGCTGTTGGGAAAAGGCACCCATCCAATATGAGAGACCTGGAGCAGTTTGCAAAAGAAGAGTGGTCCAAAATTCCGGGTGAGAGGTGTAAGAAGCTTATTGATGGTTATAGGAAGCGACTGATTTCAGTTATTTTTTCCAAAGGGTGTGCAACTAAATATTAAGTTAAGGGTGCCAATCATTTTGTCCGGCCCATTTTTTGAGTTTTGTGTGAAATTATGTCAAATTTGCTTTTTTCCTGTTTTTTTTGTGTTATTCCAATACACACAAAGGAAATAAACATGTGCATAGCAAAACATGTGTAATTTCAATACTTTTCTGTGAGAAATACTTCATTTTCTGGAAAAATTTCAGGGGTGCCAACAATTTTGGCCATGACTGTATATAGTGTGTATATAATGTATATATATAGTGCGTATATATATAGTGTGTGTGTATATAGTGTGTATATATATAGTGTGTATATATATATATATATATATATATATATATATATATATATATATATATATATATATATATATATATATATAGTGTGTATATAGTGTGTATATAGTGTGTATATATATAGTGTGTATATATATATAGTGTGTATATAGTGTGTATATATATATAGTGTGTATATAGTGTGTATATAGTGTATATATATATAGTGTGTATATATATAGTGTGTATATATAGTGTGTATATATATATATATATATATATATATATATATATATATATATATATATATAGTGTGTATATAGTGTATATGCGCCTTTGTCCTCTGATCTGTCTCCGGTGGCTTCTACCTTGGGTTCAGATCCTCGGAGCCCCCCCCCCCCCCATCCAACCGAGAGACGGTCTAAGAATCCGTCCCGTTCATCATCCACGACGGATACTACAGCCGGTTCGGGTCCATCATCCACGACGGATACTACAGCCGGTTCGGGTTCATCATCCATTACGGATACTACAGCCGGTTCGGATCCATCGGGCCCCACCGCCCTTCGGTCCTCGAGGGGTTTGTGAAACCACTCGAGGCGAAAGAACGTCCGGACCTCCTCAGCCTTTGCTCCAGCTGTCGTCATCAGCAGCTCTATGGTAAGAAACATCTCTGTTCCCGGGGGGAAAACCCAGTGCTGCCCAGGAGCACCGGTACAGGACATTACAAGGCTGCTGCCCAGGAGCACCGGTACAGGACATTACAAGGCTGCTGCCCAGGAGCACCGGTACAGGACATTACAAGGCTGCTGCCCAGGAGCACCGGTACAGGACATTACAAGGCTGCTGCCCAGGAGTACCGGTACAGGACATTACAAGGCTGCTGCCCAGGAGCACCGGTACAGGACATTACAAGGCTGCTGCCCAGGAGCACCGGTACAGGACATTACAAGGCTGCTGCCCAGGAGCACCGGTACAGGACATCACAAGGCTGCTGCCCAGGAGCACCGGTACAGGACATCACAAGGATGCTGCCCAGGAGCACCGGTACAGGACATCACAAGGATGCTGCCCAGGAGCACCGGTACAGGACATCACAAGGCTGCTGCCCAGGAGCACCGGTACAGGACATCACAAGGATGCTGCCCAGGAGCACCGGTACAGGACATCACAAGGCTGCTTCTGACCGTTCTACGACAGCCGACGGGTGCCAACGCTGTCGTAGTTCATGTGGGGTCAAACGACATCAGGAGGGCTAGCTCGGAACTGCTGAAACTGGATTTTAAAGAACAGATTCGGAAAAATTCAAAAAAGCGGCCAATTACCTGTTGGGCCGCGGGTGTAAAATATTCAGCAGGCTACTGGCATTACACACCAGGCTAAAGGATTACTGTAGCTCTGTTGGAATCACTTTTATAGATAACTTTGACACCTTCTGGAAACAGAAGATACTCTACAGGAATGACGGAGTCCATCCAAATCAAAAGTTAGTGCTAAATGCAAACAAAATGCATGCTTTTTTTCTAGGTCCCATACCGCAGATTTAAATGAATTTGTAAAGACTAGTTTGAACGGTACACACACAAATTGAGCGAGGTCCTTCCTACAAATATCTTGGTATCTGGTTTGATGACAAACTGTGGGAGTCTATAGGCGCTAGGCATTGGCTTTTCTCAAATCACAGCTTTATGAGAGAGAGAACAAACAATATTAGGAGAGGATGAAGCAAATACAGTTCTGAAGACACTTTGCTGCTGACCATGATTTATAACCACAACGGTAAGACAGCCCTTCCTCATCACCAGACACCAGCCCTTCCTCATCACCAGACACCTAAACTTCCTCATCACCAGACACCAGGCCTTCCTCATCACCAGACACCAGGCCTTCCTCATCACAAGACACCAGCCCTTCCTCATCACCAGACACCAGCCCTTCCTCATCACCAGACACCAGCCCTTCCTCATCACCAGACACCAGCCCTTCCTCATCACCAGACACCAGCCCTTCCTCATCACCAGACACCAGCCCTTCCTCATCACCAGACACCTGCCCTTCCTCATCACCAGACACCAGCCCTTCCTCATCACCAGACACCAGCCCTTCCTCATCACCAGACACCTGCCCTTCCTCATCACCAGACACCAGCCCTTCCTCATCACCAGACACCAGCCCTTCCTCATCACCAGACACCAGCCCTTCCTCATCACCAGACACCAGCCCTTCCTCATCACCAGACACCAGCCCTTCCTCATCACCAGACACCAGCCCTTCCTCATCACCAGACACCAGCCCTTCCTCATCACCAGACACCTGCCCTTCCTCATCACCAGACACCAGCCCTTCCTCATCACCAGACACCTGTTCTTCCTCATCACCAGACACCTGTTCTTCCTCATCACCAGACACCAGCCCTTCCTCATCACCAGACACCAGCCCTTCCTCATCACCAGACACCTGCCCTTCCTCATCACCAGACACCTGCCCTTCCTCATCACCAGACACCTGTTCTTCCTCATCACCAGACACCTGCCCTTCCTCATCACCAGACACCTGCCCTTCCTCATCATCAGACACCAGCCCTTCCTCATCACCAGACACCTGTTCTTCCTCATCACCAGACACCAGCCCTTCCTCATCACCAGACACCAGCCCTTCCTCATCACCAGACACCAGCCCTTCCTCATCACCAGACACCTGCCCTTCCTCATCACCAGACACCAGCCCCTCCTCATCACCAGACACCTGTTCTTCCTCATCACCAGACACCTGTTCTTCCTCATCACCAGACACCAGCCCTTCCTCATCACCAGACACCAGCCCTTCCTCATCACCAGACACCTGCCCTTCCTCATCACCAGACACCAGCCCTTCCTCATCACCAGACACCAGCCCTTCCTCATCACCAGACACCAGCCCTTCCTCATCACCAGACACCAGCCCTTCCTCATCACCAGACACCAGCCCTTCCTCATCACCAGACACCAGCCCTTCCTCATCACCAGACACCAGCCCTTCCTCATCACCAGACACCTGCCCTTCCTCATCACCAGACACCAGCCCTTCCTCATCACCAGACACCTGTTCTTCCTCATCACCAGACACCTGTTCTTCCTCATCACCAGACACCAGCCCTTCCTCATCACCAGACACCAGCCCTTCCTCATCACCAGACACCTGCCCTTCCTCATCACCAGACACCAGCCCTTCCTCATCACCAGACACCAGCCCTTCCTCATCACCAGACACCTGCCCTTCCTCATCACCAGACACCTGTTCTTCCTCATCACCAGACACCTGTTCTTCCTCATCACCAGACACCTGTTCTTCCTCATCACCAGACACCTGCCCTTCCTCATCACCAGACACCTGCCCTTCCTCATCACCAGACACCAGCCCTTCCTCATCACCAGACACCTGTTCTTCCTCATCACCAGACACCTGTTCTTCCTCATCACCAGACACCTGTTCTTCCTCATCACCAGACACCTGTTCTTCCTCATCACCAGACACCTGTTCTTCCTCATCACCAGACACCTGTTCTTCCTCATCACCAGACACCTGCCCTTCCTCATCACCAGACACCTGCCCTTCCTCATCACCAGACACCTGTTCTTCCTCATCACCAGACACCTGTTCTTCCTCATCACCAGACACCTGTTCTTCCTCATCACCAGACACCTGTTCTTCCTCATCACCAGACACCTGTTCTTCCTCATCACCAGACACCTGCCCTTCCTCATCACCAGACACCAGGCCTTCCTCATCACCAGACACCTGTTCTTCCTCATCACCAGACACCTGTTCCATGCTGAAGCTCCACCAGAAAGGAATATTACAAAACATTTGCCTCCACTTCAGTTTAGCCTCTGCCCAGGATTTCAACAACATTATCTTTCCTCATGATCCTTTTTTTTCACTTGAGTCATTTCCTATTAAGGTATCTTAACTATGACAAGTGGGTACTTTTTACACCTCTGCCAACACAACCGCCACACAACACAACACAACACAACACAACACAACACAACACAACACAACACAACACAACAACCACCACACAACACAACCGCCACACAACACAACCACAACACAACACAACACAACCGCCACACAACAGAACACAACCGCCACACAACACAACACAACACAACTCAACCATCACACAACAGCCACACAACACAACCGCCACACAACACAACACAACCACCACACAACTCAACCATCACACAACAGAACACAACAGCCACACAACACAACCGCCACACAACACAACCACAACACAACACAACACAACCGCCACACAACAGAACACAACCGCCACACAACACAACACAACACAACACAACCGGCACACAACAGCCACACAACACAACACAACCGCCACACAACACAACCACAACACAACACAACACAACCGCCACACAACAGAACACAACCACCACACAACCGCCACACAACAGCCACACAACACAACCGCCACACAACACAACACAACACAACACAACCGGCACACAACAGCCACACAACACAACCACCACACAACACAACCGCCACACAACACAACCACAACACAACACAACACAACCGCCACACAACAGAACACAACCACCACACAACCGCCACACAACAGCCACACAACACAACCGGCACACAACAGCCACACAACACAACCGCCACACAACACAACACAACCACCACACAACTCAACCATCACACAACACAGGTCAGAGACTCACGTATCTGGTTGGCTCCTCCAGGTTCTGGTCGTTCATGTGGGCGGGGACAGTTTGAGTAGCCAATGGGCCGTCAGCGTACGGCTGGGGCAGCTGCCCTCTGAACTCTGATTGGATGAACTGCAGCTGCCAGCTGAAGAGAGGGAGGAGTCACACACTGGCATTCTAAAACAACGCAATCAAGAACACTCAGAAACCTAATGCCTTGTGGGAAGCTGCTATAGACAACCAAGTGCTAACAGTCAGTATCTGGATAACATGTGTGAAATGCTTGATGATGTATGTGATATCGAGAGAGAGAGAGAGAGAGAGAGAGGGAGGGAGAGCGAGAGAGAGCTAGAGAGAGAGAGCTAGAGAGAGAGAGCTAGAGAGAGAGAGCTAGAGAGAGAGAGCTAGAGAGAGAGAGCTAGAGAGAGAGAGCTAGAGAGAGAGAGCTAGAGAGAGAGAGCTAGAGAGAGAGAGCTAGAGAGAGAGCGAGAGAGAGAGCGAGAGAGAGAGCGAGAGAGAGAGCGAGAGAGAGAGAGAGAGAGAGAGCGAGAGAGAGAGCGAGAGAGAGAGCGAGAGAGAGAGAGAGAGAGAGAGAGAGAGACTGACTTGTTGGGCAGCAGAAAGCTGGAGGGGAACCGGTACCACTCTTTCCCAACGCACACACTGACGGGCCGGCCCTTTGGGACCGTGTGGAGAGACGGGTCCCGGGAGATACGGTGGAACTCTGGGTACAGGTCCAGGGGCGCGTGGTAGCCTGTTGGGATACACACATATAAAACTAGCATACAGTACCAGTCAAAAGTTTGGACACACCTACTGATTCAAGGGTTTTTCTTTATTTTTGCTATTTTCTACATTGTAGAATAATAGTGAAGACATCAAAACTATGAAATAACACACATGGAATCATGTAGTAACCAAAAAAGTGTTAAACAAATCAAAATATATTTCATATTTGAGATTCTTCAAATAGCCACCCTTTGCCTTGATGACAGCTTTGCACACTCTTGGCATTCCCTCAACCAGCTTCATGAGGTAGTCACCTGGAATGCATTTCAATTAACAGGTGTGCCTTCTTAAAAGTTAATTTGTGGAATTTCTTTCCTTTTTAATGCGTTTTTTCCAATCAGTTGTGTTGTGACAAGGTAGGGGGGGTATACAGAAGATAGCCCTATTTGGTAAAATACCAAGTCCATATTATGGCAAGAACAGCTCAAATAAACAAAGAGAAACAACAGTCCATCATTACTTTAAGACATGAAGGTCAGTCAATACGGAACATTTCAAGAACTTTTAAAGTTTCTTCAAGTGCAGTCGCAAAAACCATCAAGCGCTATGATGAAACTGGCTCTCATGAGGACCACCACAGGAAAGGAAGACCCAGAGTTACCTCTGCTGCAGAGGATAAGTTCATTAGTTACCAGCCTCAGAAATTGCAGCCCAAATAAATGCTTCACAGAGTTGAAGTAACAGACATCTCAACATCAACTGTTCAGAGGAGACCTGGTGAATCAGGCCTTCATGGTCGAATTGCTGCAAAGAAACCACTACTAAAGGACACCAATAAGAAGAAGAGACCTGCTTGGGCCAAGAAACACGAGCAATGGACATTAGACAGATGGAAATATGTCCTTTGGTCTGATGAGTCCAAATTGAAGATTTTTGGTTCCAACTCCGTGTCTTTGTGAGACGCAGAGTTGGTGAACGGATGATCGCCGCATGTGTGGATCCCACCGTAAAGCTTCTGTGAAGGGAGCTGTGAGGTGTCTGATTCTCAAACTAGACACTCTAATGTATTTGTCCTCTTGCTCAGTTGTGCACCGGGGCCTCCCACTCCTCTTTCTATTCTGGTTAGAGCCAGTTTGCCAGGGAGTAGTACATAGTGTTTTACGAGATCTTCAGTTTCTTGGCAATTTCTCGCATGGAATAGCCTTCATTTCTCAGAACAAGAATAGACTGACGAGTTTCAGAATAAAGTTATTTGTTTCTGGCCATTTTGAGCCTGTAATCGAACCCACAATTTCTGATGCTCCAGATACTCAACTAGTCTCAAGAAGGCCAGTTTTCAGCTGTGCTAACATAATTGCAAAAGGGTTTTCTAACGATCAATTAGCCTTTTACATTTTACATTTTAGTCATTTAGCAGATGCTCTTATCCAGAGAGCGTGAGTGCATAATTTTTTTTATTTTTTTTCATACTGGTCCCCCGTGGGAAATGAACCCACAACCCTGGCGTTGCAAACGCCATGATCTACCAATTGAGCTACACGGGACTATAAATGATAAACTTTTAAAATGATAAACTTGGATTAGCAAACACAACGTGCCATTGGAACACAGGACTGATGGTTGCTGATAATGGGCCTCTGTACGCCTATGTAGATATTCCATAAAAAATCAGCAATTTCCAGCTACAATAGCCATTTACAACATTAACAAATGTCTACACTGTATTTCTGATCAATTTGATGTTATTTTAATGAAGAAAAAAATTGCTTTTCTTTCAAAAACAAGGACATTTCTAAGTGACCCCAAACTTTTGAATGGTAGTGTGTGTATATATATATATATATATATATATACAGTGAGGGAAAAAAGTATTTGATCCCCTGCTGATTTTGTACGTTTGCCCACTGACAAAGAAATGATCAGTCTATAATTTTAATGATATGTTTATTTGAACAGTGAGAGACAGAATAACAACAAAATCCAGAAAAACGCATGTCAAAAATGTTATAAATTGATTTGCATTTTAATGAGGGAAATAAGTATTTGACCCCTCTGCACAACATGACTTAGTACTTGGTGGCAAAACCCTTGTTGGCAATCACAGAGGTCAGATGTTTCTTGTAGTTGGCCACCAGGTTTGCACAAATCTCAGAAGGGATTTTGTCTTTGCAGATCTTCTCCAAGTCATTAAGGTTTCGAGGCTGACGTTTGGCAACTCGAACCTTGAGCTCCCTCCACAGATTTTCTATGGGATTAAGGTCTGGAGACTGGCTAGGCCACTCCAGGACCTTAATGTGCTTCTTCTTGAGCCACTCCTTTGTTGCCTTGGCTGTGTGTTTTGGGTCATTGTCATGCTGAAATACCCATCCACGACCCATTTTCAATGCCCTGGCTGAGGGAAGGAGGTTCTCACCCAAGATTTGACGGTACATGGCCCCGTCCATCGTCCCTTTGATGCGGTGAAGTTGTCCTGTCCCCTTAGCAGAAAAACACCCCCAAAGCATAATGTTTCCACCTCCATGTTTGATGGTGGGGATGGTGTTCTTGGGGTCATAGGCAGCATTCCTCCTCCTCCAAACACGGCGAGTTGAGTTGATGCCAAAGAGCTCGATTTTGGTCTCATCTGACCACAACACTTTCACCCAGTTCTCCTCTGAATCATTCAGATGTTCATTGGCAAACTTCAGACGGGCCTGTATATGTGCTTTCTTGAGCAGGGGGACCTTGCAGGCGCTGTAGGATTTCAGTCCTTCACGGCGTAGTGTGTTACCAATTGTTTTCTTGGTGACTATGGTCCCAGCTGCCTTGAGATCATTGACAAGATCCTCCCGTGTAGTTCTGGGATGATTCCTCACCGTTCTCATGATCATTGCAACTCCACAAGGTGAGATCTTGCATGGAGCCCCAGGCCAAGGGAGATTGACAGTTATTTTGTGTTTCTTCCATTTGCGAATAATCGCACCAACTGTTGTCACCTTCTCACCAAGCTGCTTGGCGATGGTCTTGTAGCCCATTCCATCCTTGTGTAGGTCTACAATCTACAATCTTGTCCCTGACATCCTTGGAGAGCTCTTTAGTCTTGGCCATGGTGGAGAGTTTGGAATCTGATTGATTGATTACTTCTGTGGACAGGTGTCTTTTATACAGGTAACAAACTGAGATTAGGAGCACTCCCTTTAAGAGTGTGCTCCTAATCTCAGCTTGTTACCTGTCTAAAAGACACCTGGGAGCCAGAAATCTTTTTGATTGAGAGGGGGTCAAATACTTAATATTTCCCTCATTAAAATGCAAATCAATTTATAACATTATTGACATGCGTTTTTCTGGATTTTTTTGTTGTTATTCTGTCTCTCACTGTTCAAATAAACCTACCATTAAAATTATAGACTGATCATTTCTTTGTCAGTGGGCAAACGTACAAAATCAGCAGGGGATCAAATACTTTTTTGTTTATATATATACACACACACAAACAGTTAAGATTCCATTAGTTTGGAAAACACGACCCTAGTGACTAGGCAACAGGGACTAGGCAACAGGAACTAGGCAACAGGGACTAGGCAACAGGGACTAGGCAACAGGGACTAGGGTTTGGTTTCAATGAGGGACTCTTTAGGCATAGAGGAACCACGTCAGAACGTCGCAATTCAAAACCAAAGTTAGCAAAACATTTGGTTTTAGTTAAGGTAGTTGATGCAAACTAGCCACTTGCGCTCATTATAATCATCTTGCTAGCTACTATTTTGTATTTCATTCAAATCAAATCACATGTATTGGTCACATACACATGGTTAGCAGATGTTAGTATGAAAAATGTCTGCACTCACTAACTGTAAGTCGCTCTGGATAAGAGCGTCTGCTAAATGACTAAAATGTAAAATGTTATTGCGAGCATAGCGAAATTCTTGTGCTTCTAGTTCTGACAGTGCAGCAATATCTAGCAAGTAATATCTAACAGTTCCACAACAAATACCTAATACACACAAATCTAAGTAAAGGAATGGAATAACAATATATAAATATATGGATGATGTCATTATCAGAGCAGCATAGGCTAAGATGCAATAGATAGTATAGAATACAGTATATACAGTTGAAGTCGGAAGTTTACATACACCTTAGCCAAATACATTTAAACTCAGTTTTTCACAATTCCTGACATTTAATCCTAGTAAAAATGTCTTAGGTCAGTTAGGATCACCACTTTATTCTAAGAATGTGAAATGTCAGAATAATAGTAGAGAGAATGATTTATTTCAGCTTTTATTTCTTTCATCACATTCCCAGTGGGTCAGAAGTTTACATACACTCAATTAGTATTCGGTAGCATTGCCTTTAAATTGTTTAACTTGGGTCAAACGTTTCAGGTAGCCTTCCACAAGCTTCCAACAATAAGTTGGTTGAATTTTGGCCCATTCCTCCTGACAGAGCTGGTGTAACTGAGTCAGGTTTGCTCGCACACGCTTTTTCAGTTCTGCGACCAAGCTTTAACCTCCTGACTGATGTCTTGAGCTGTTGCTTCAATATATCAACATACATTTTCCTTCCTCACAATGCCATCTATTTTGTGAAGTGCACCAGTCCCTCCTGCAGCAAAACACCCCCACAGCATGATGCTGCCACCCCCGTGCTTCACGGTTGGGATGGTGTTCTTTGGCCTGCAAGCCCCCCCTTTTTCCTCCAAACATAACGATGGTCATTATGGCCAAACAGTTCTATTTTTGTTTAATCAGACCAGAGGACATTTCTCCAAAAAGTACGATCTTTGTCCCCATGTGCAGTTGCAAACCGTAATCTGGCTTTTTTATGGCGGTTTTAGAGCAGTGGCCTCTTCCTTGCTGAACGGCATTTCAGTTTATGTCGATATTAGACTCGTTTTACTGTGTATATAGATACTTTTGTACCTGTTTCCTCCAGCATCTTCACAAGGTCCTTTGTTGTTGTTCTGGGATTGATTTGCACTTTTCGCACCAAAGTACGTTCATCTCTAGGAGACAGAAAGCGTCTCCTTCCTGAGTGGTATGACGGCTGCGTGGTCCCATGGTGTTTATACTTGCGTACTATTGTTTGTACAGATGAACGTGGTACCTTCAGGCGTTTGAAAATTGCTCCCAAGGATGAACCAGACTTGTGGAGTTCAACAATTTTTTCTGAGGTCTTGGCTGATTTCTTTTGATTTTCCCATGATGTCAAGCAAAGAGGCACTGAGTTTGAAGGTAGTCCTTGAAATACATCTACAGGTACACCTCCAATTGACTCAAATTATGTCAATTAGCCTATCAGAAGCTTCTAAAGTCATGACATTATTTTCTGGAATTTTCCAAGCTGTTTAAAGGCACAGTCAACTTAGTGTATGTAAACTTCTGACCCACTGGAATTGTGATACAGTGAATTATAAGTGAAATAATCTGTCTGTAAACAATTGTTGGAAAAATGACTTGTGTCATGCACAAAGTAGATGTCCTAACCGACTTGCCAAAACTATAGTTTGTTAAGAAGTTTGTGGAGTGGTTGAAAAACGAGTTTTAATGACTCCAACCTAAGTGTATGTAAACTTCCGACATCAACTGTATGTGTCTGTGGTGTGTCTATGGTGTGTCGTGTGGGTGGACCTCTGAACAGGGCTGACAGGTGTCTGTGGTGTGTCTGTGGTGCGCGGTGTGGGTGGACCTCTGAACAGGGCTGACAGGTGTCTGTGGTGTGTCTGTGGTGCGCGGTATGGGTGGACCTCTGAACAGGGCTACTGATCTTGACAGGTGTCTGTGGTGTGTCTGTGGTGTGTCTGTGGTGTGTCTGTGGCGTGTATGTGGTGTGTCTGTGGTGTGTCTGTGGTGTGTCTGTGGTGCGCGGTGTGGGTGGACCTCTGAACAGGGCTACTGATCTTGACAGGTGTCTGTGGTGTGTCTGTGGTGTGTCTGTGGTGTGTCTGTGGTGTGTCTGTGGTGCGCGGTGTGGGTGGACCTCTGAACAGGGCTACTGATCTTGACAGGTGTCTGTGGTGTGTCTGTGGTGTGTCTGTGGTGTGTCTGTGGTGCGCGGTGTGGGTGGACCTCTGAACAGGGCTACTGATCTTGACAGGTGTCTGTGGTGTGTCTGTGGTGTGTCTGTGGTGTGTCTGTGGTGCGCGGTGTGGGTGGACCTCTGAACAGGGCTACTGATCTTGACAGGTGTCTGTGGTGTGTCTGTGGTGTGTCTGTGGTGTGTCTGTGGTGTGTCTGTGGTGTGTCTGTGGTGTGTCTGTGGTGCGCGGTGTGGGTAGACCTCTGAACAGGGCTACTGATCTTGACAGGTGTCTGTGGTGTGTCTGTGGTGTGTCTGTGGTGTGTCTGTGGTGTGTCTGTGGTGTGTCTGTGGTGTGTCTGTGGTGCGCGGTGTGGGTGGACCTCTGAACAGGGCTACTGATCTTGACAGGTGTCTGTGGTGTGTCTGTGGTGTGTCTGTGGTGTGCGGTGTGGGTGGACCTCTGAACAGGGCTACTGATCTTGACAGAGACATCAGAGCGAAGAGGATCAGTGTTCCCAGAGCCAGCCAGTTAGACGACACCGTGTAGTGTTCTAGACGATACCGCTGGAACAGGAAGTGGTAACACTTCTACAAAACACAACACAGGTAACACTTCATCAATACACAGGAAACATATGTCTTTATCCATTGTCTTATGTCAGATAGTCTGCATTGATCTGCCTTGTAACTCGCAAATACTCATGGGATAGATGAAAAGTAGTTATGCTACAATACACTGTCACAACATCACCAAGGTGACATCATCTAATGAACCCCCTTTCATCCTCAAAAGAGTCAGAGTTAATCTGACCAAAAACTATAAATCTGTAGTAATATTGACGTTTTCTTCCTGAGCAAGTCTTAACTACCTAATTCTACATCTAGCTAAAGAGTATTGTGGTTGTAGAATCAGTATTCATAAAATTCAAAATGCTCCCCAAAAAATGTATCAAGTTACACGATTTGGCAGACAGGCTCCTGGCGCTACTTGTCGGAAGACAATTTATCAGCAAACTATGTGTCTGTCTGTGTGTGTGTGTGTGTGTGTGTGTCTGTGTGTGTGTCTGTGTGTGTGTGTGTATGTGTGTGTGTGTCTGTGTGTGTGTGTGTGTGTGTGTGTGTGTGTGTGTGTGTCTGTGTGTGTCTGTGTGTGTGTCTGTGTGTGTGTGTCTGTGTGTGTGTGTCTGTGTGTGTGTGTGTGTGTGTCTGTGTGTGTGTGTGTGTGTGTGTGTCTGTGTGTGTGTGTGTGTGTGTGTGTGTCTGTGTGTGTGTCTGTGTGTGTGTGTGTGTGTGTGTGTACCTGTAGTGAAGACAGTGCTACAGCCCCCGCCAGACAGATGAGAGGGTAGATGGGGAACAGGAAGCGTTCCTCTTTATGAGGTCTGGTGAAGAACACCAGCATCCACAGATACATAGGAGACAGAGTCAACCAGTATGGTCTTCCCAGGTTCTGCACTGTAAAACACACACACTGTTAGAGACATTTTGTATGAGTAAAGAAAATGTATTGGAAATGTGGTTGATTTATTATTGAATACACAATACCAGTCAAAAGTTTGGACACACCTACTCATTCAAGGGTTTTTCTCTATTTTTACAATTTTCTACATTGTAGAATAATAGTGAATAAGTCAAAACTATGAAATAACACATATGGAATCATGTAGTAACCAAAAAAGTGTTAAACAAATATTTTATATTTGAGATTCTTCAAAGTAGCCACCCTTTGCCTTGATGACAGCTTTACACACTCTTGGCATTCTCTCAACCAGCTTCATGAGTTAGTCACCTGGAATGCATTTCAATTAACAGGTGTGCCTTGTTGAAATATATCTCTCTGGAAGACTGAAACAGGTTTCCCGCAAGAATTTCCCTGTATTTAGCGCCATTCCATTATTCTTTCAATTCTGACCAGTTTCCCAGTCCCTGCCGGTGAAAAACATCCCCACAGCATGATGCTGCCACCACCATGCTTCACTGTGGGGATGGTGTTCTTGGGGTGATGAGAGGTGTTGGGTTTGTGCCAGACATAGCGTTTTCCTTGATGGCCAAAAAGCTACATTTTAGTCTCATCTGACCAGAGTACCTTCTTCCATATGTTTGGGGAGTCTCCCACATGGCTTTAGGCGAACACCAAACGTGTTTGCTTATTTTGTCTTTAAGCAAGTTTTTTTTTTTTTTTTTTGTTGCCAGTGTACGGCTTAAAGTGGTCCTATGGACAGATACTCCAATCTCCGCTGTGGAGCTTTGCAGCTCCTTCAGGGTTATCTTTGGTCTCTTTATTGTCTCTCTGATTAATGCCCTCCTTGCCTGGGCCGTGAGTTTTGGTGGGCGGCCCTCTCTTGGCAGGTTTGTTGTGGTGCCATATTCTTTCCATTTTTTAATAATGGATTTAATGGTGCTCCGTGGGATGTTCAGAGTTTCTGATATTTTTTATAACCCAACCCTGATCTGTACTTCTCCTCAACTTGACCTGTTTGGAGAGCTCCTTGGTCTTCATGGTGCCGCTTGCTTGGTGGAACGCCTTGCTTAGTGGTGTTGCAGACTGATATTACGTCTTTTATACAGGATTAGTTAATGTTTGATATTGTGAGCTGCATAGGATTTGGAGGATGAGGACATTCCATGTATTTATTTCTGTCTCTGATGGGGGCATGCGTGCCAAGATAGCTGGGGGGCCACTGGTGCTAATCCTGGAAGGAGTACGTGATGGAATAACACAATACCATATAGGGTGATACTATTGTGGTGAGGAGTGACACTCAATAATTGTTGGCAACTGTTGGATAGAATTAGCTTGCAAAGCAGTATATGAACTGAGATATTTTGTATGCCTTTCATTCAAATGACAATAGGCTACTCACGTGCAGCTTGTCATGTTGAATCCGGTACCGCAATATTAAATACTTTGCATCAACTCTTCATGTAAGTGTTTAAGTATCTTCTTGCTGAATTACTTGATGCCAGATAAACTCATTATAACACAGGCTCTGGAGCCTTTCAGAACAGGTGTATATATACTGAGATCATGTCACAGATCATGTGACAGATTGCACACAGGTGGACTTTATTTAACTAATTATGTGACTTCTGAAGGTAATTGGTTGCACCAGATCTTATTTAGGGGCTTCATAGTAAAGGGGGTGAATACATATGCACGCAACAGTATTCCGTTATTTATCTTTTAGAATTTTTTTAAACATGTTTTTTTTTTTCATTACACTTCACCAATTTGGACTATTTTGTGTATGTCCATTACATGAAATCCAAATAAAAATCAATTTAAATTACAGGTTGTAATGCAACAAAATAGGACAAATGCCAAGGGGGATGAATCCTTTTGCAAGGCACTGTGTGTGACTGTTAGGAGCATGTCACTGCACTGCTATAACACCAGCTAAACTGTGTACATGACCAATAAACTGATTTGATAATTTAATTTCTAAGTAATACATATAATTTAATTGCAACATTAACTTCTCATCTCTGGAACCAAACCTGTATACTGTGTGTGTATGTGTGTGTGTGTGTGTACAGTGGGGAGAACAAGTATTTGATACACTGCCGATTTTGCAGGTTTTCCTACTTACAAAGCATGTAGAGGTCTGTAATTTTTATCATAGGTACACTTCAACTGTGAGAGATGGAATCTAAAACAAAAATCTAAAAGAAAATCACATTGTATGATTAAGTAATTAATTTGCATTTTATTGCATTACATAAGTATTTGATCACCTACCAACCAGTAAGAATTCCAGCTCTCACAGACCTGTTAGTTTTTCTTTAAGAAGCCCTCCTGTTCTCCACTCATTACCTCTATTAACTGCACCCGTTTGAACTCGTTACCTGTATAAAAGACACCTGTCCACACACTCAATCAAACAGACTCCAACCTCTCCACAATGGCCAAGACCAGAGAGCTGTGTAAGGACTTTATCAGGGATAAAATTGTAGACCTGCACAAGGCTGGGATGGGCTACAGGACAATAGGCAAGCAGCTTAGTGAGAAGGCAACAACTGTTGGCACAATTATTAGAAAATGGAAGAAGTTCAAGATGACGGTCAATCACCCTCGGTCTGGGGCTCCATGCAAGATCTCACCTCGTGGGGCATCAATGATCATGAGGAAGGTGAGGGATCAGCCCAGAACTACACGGCAGGACCTGGTCAATGACCTGAAGAGAGCTGGGACCACAGTCTCAAAGAAAACCATTAGTAACACACTACGCCGTCATGGATTAAAATCCTGCAGCGCACGCAAGGTCCCCCTGCTCAAGCCAGCGCATTAGTTGATCAGGCTGTTGGAGGGTGAGGTCGTCGGGTGAGGTCGTCGGGTAAGCTTGGCTTTATACATAGTTTGGGCTTTGTCGAGTAAAGCTTAAACTATGTATTTAGATTGTAGTTAGGTATTGTAGGTAGTTATCGTGGGTTGTTGTATGTAATTAATGTAGGTTAGTATTGTATTCGGCTGAACCCGGTGTAGCACGAAGCTAGCTGGCTAACCCACTACCTAGCGGGTAGCTACTGGCAACTATTAGCAACGGTATAGTTGTTTCACGCCTGAGAGTGCCTGTAATTACGCCAGCTGGCTGCCTACAATAATTACATACAATAATGCCTACCATTCAGCTGTTTTCTAACCTCATTGTCTGAACCGTTAACATTAGGTAGTAAGTGGCTACTGTGCTTGAAATTTTGCTAGCTTGTTGCTACCTGGATAGCAACTAGTAAACAATAGCTGGAACGAACTAGCGAACAGACGCGAACTGGCTGAGTCAATTCAGTGGCTAGCTTTGCACTTGGCTAGCTAACAGTAGCTGCTAGGGGTAAGTTATAACCTACATTTGTGTTTTATTTTTACATATTGGTAGCTAGAGTCGTTCAGGGAATTCGGGACATGGGTGACTAGTTAACGTTAGTTTTGCTCTCTCTGTGTGTTTGTGCCGTGAAAGGAGGGGTTTCTTCTTTGTCTGAAAGCAATGGCTAGCTAGTATGCTAACTATTCTAGCTAACTAACTGGCTGAATAAGCTGACGACGGACTCGCTCAAGCTGTCGGGACTAACACACAACGTTAGACACGGACACGAACGATCTGCTTGGCGTGTTGACACACTGGTGGTTTGTTGTGGCCGAGTATTGGTGCTAAACTGTGTTGTTGGAGTCCGGCATGCTAGCTGGCTGTGGTGTCTTATGACTAGGTGCCCTGGACGATTTTCACGGAAGTATACTGTACCTAGTTAGCTAGCTGAATAAACTAAGTTAGTCTATTCCTAGAAAACATTGAACCGCTGTAGTTTACAACAATTATAGTTTCTGAGGTGGAAGTTGGGAGAGTTATATTTGGGTGTTGTGGTGAGGGAGGCCCCGCTCTCTCCTTTCCCAGATGTTTAGTTCATTTCATTCCGATCTCCTTTGCATTATTGTAGCCATTTTCTGCAGCCTGTCAACTATGCCTCTGCCTATCCCTGTTCTCTCCTCTCCGCACAGGCTATACAAACGCCTCACACCGCGTGGCTGCTGCCTCTCTAACCTGGTGGTCCCTGCACGCACCACCAACGTGGAGTTCCAGGTCTCAGGCAGCCTCTGGAACTGCCGTTCTGCTGCCAACAAGGCAGAGTTCATCTCAGCCTATGCTACCCTCCAGTCCCTCGACTTCTTGGCGCTGACCGAAACATGGATTACCACTGAAAACACTGCTACTCCTACTGCTCTCTCCTCGTCTGACCATGTGTTCTCGCATACCCCGAGAGCATCTGGTCAGCGGGGTGGTGGCACAGGAATCCTCATCTCTCCCAAATGGACATTCTCTATTTTTCCCCTGACCCATTTGTCTATCTCCTCATTTGAATTCCATGCTGTCACAGTCACTAGCCCATTTAAGCTTAATATCCTTGTCATCTATCGCCCTCCAGGTTCCCTTGGAGAGTTCATCAATGAGCTTGACGCCTTGATAAGTTCCTTTCCTGAGGATGGCTCACCCCTCACAGTTCTGGGGGACTTCAACCTCCCTACGTCTACCTTTGACTAATTTCTCTCTGCCTCCTTCTTTCCACTCCTCTCCTCTTTTGACCTCACCCTCTCACCATCCCCCCCTACTCACCAGGCAGGCAATACGCTTGACCTCATCTTTACTAGATGCTGTTCTTCTACTAATCTCACTGCAACTCCCCTCCATGTCTCCGACCACTACTTTGTATCCTTTTCTCTCTCGCTCTCCTCCAACACTATTCACTCTGCCCCTACTCAGATGGTAATGCACCGTCGCAACCTTCGCTCTCTCTCTCTCCCGCTACTCTCTCCTCTTCCATCCTATCATCTCTTCCCTCTGCTCAATCCTTCTCCCTCCAATCTCCTGATTCTGCCTCCTCAACCCTCCTCTCCTCCCTTTCTGCATCCTTTGACTCTCTATGTCCCCTATCATCCCGGCCGGCTCGGTCCTCCCCTCCAGCTCCATGGCTTGATGACTCATTGCAAGCTCACAGAACAGGGCTCTGGGCAGCCGAGCGGAAATGGAGGAAAATTAGACTCCCTGCGGACCTGGCATCTTTTCACTCCCTCCTCTCTACATCTTCTTCATCTGTTTCTGCTGCTAAGGCCACATTCTACCACTCTAAATTCCAAGCATCTGCCTCTAACCCTAGGAAGCTCATTGCCACCTTCTCATCCCTGCTGAATCCTCCTCCCCCTCCCCCCCTCCTCCCTCTCTGTGGATGACTTCGTCAACCATTTTGAAAAGAAGGTTGACGACATCCGATCCTCGTTTGTTAAGTCAAATGACACTGCTGGTCCTGCTCACACTGCCCTACCCTATGCTTTGACTTCTTTCTCCCCTCTCTCTCCAGATATAATCTTGCGACTTGTGACGGCCGGCCGCCCAACAACCTGCCCGCTTGACCCTATCCCCTCCTCTCTTCTCCAGACCATCTCCGGTGACCTTCTCCCTTACCTCACCTTGCTGATCAACTCATCCTTGACCGCTGGCTATGTCCCTTCCGTCTTCAAGAGAGCGAGAGTTGCACCCCTTCTCAAAAAACCAACACTCGATCCCTCTGATGTCAACAACTACAGACCAGTATCCCTTCTTTCTTTTCTCTCCAAATCTATTGAGTGTGCCGTCTTTAGTCAACTCTCTTGCTATCTCTCTCAGAATTACCTTCTTGATCCAAACCAGTCAGGTTTCAAGACTGGTCATTCAACTGAGACTGCTCTTCTCTGTGTCACGGAGGCTCTACGCACTGCTAAAGCTAACTCTCTCTCCTCTGCTCTTGTCCTTCTAGACCTGTCTGCTGCCTTTGATACTGTGAACCATCAGATCCTCCTCTCCACCCTCTCCGAGCTGGGCATCTCCGGCGCGGCTCACTCTTGGATTGCGTCCTACCTGACCGGTCGCTCCTACCAAGTGGCGTGGCGAGAAGCTGTCTCCGCACCACGTGCTCTCACCACTGGTGTCCCCCAGGGCTCAGTTCTAGGCCCTCTCCTATTCTCGCTATACACTAAGTCACTTGGCTCTGTCATATCCTCACATGGCCTCTCCTATCATTGCTACGCAGACGACACACAACTAATCTTCTCCTTTCCCCCTTCTGATAACCAGGTGGCGAATCGCATCTCTGCATGTCTGGCAGACATATCAGTATGGATGACGGATCACCACCTCAAGCTGAACCTTGGCAAGACGAAGCTGCTCTTCCTCCCGGGGAAGGACTGCCCGTTCCATGATCTCGCCATCACGGTTGACAACTCCGTTGTGTCCTCCTCCCAGAGTGCAAAGAGCCTTGGCTTGACCCTGGACAACACCCTGTCGTTCTCCGCTAACATCAAGGCGGTGACCCGATCCTGTAGGTTCATGCTCTACAACATTCGGAGAGTACGACCCTGCCTTACACAGGAAGCGGCACAGGTCCTAATCCAGGCACTTGTCATCTCCCGTCTGGATTACTGCAACTCACTGTTGGCTGGGCTCCCTGCCTGTGCCATTAAACCCCTACAACTCATCCAGAATGCCACAGCCCGTCTGGTGTTCAACCTTCCCAAGTTCTCTCACGTCACCCCGCTCCTCCGCACACTACACTGGCTTCCAGTTGAAGCTCGCATCTGCTACAAGACCATGGTGCTTGCCTACGGAGCTGTGAGGGGAACGGCACCTCCGTACCTTCAGGCTCTGATCAGTCCCTACACCCAAACGAGGGCATTGCGTTCATCCACCTCTGGCCTGCTGGCTCCCCTACCTCTGCTGAAGCACAGTTCCCGCTCAGCCCAGTCAAACCTGTTCGCTGCTCTGGCACCCCAATGGTGGAACAAGCTCCCTCACGACGCCAGGACAGCGGAGTCACTCACCATCTTCCGGAGACATTTGAAACCCCACCTCTTTAAGGAACACCTGGGATAGGATAAAGTAATCCTTCTAACCCCCCCCCCACAAAAAATTAAAAAAATGTAAAGTGGTTATCCCACTGGCTATAAGGTGAATGCACCAATTTGTAAGTCGCTCTGGATAAGAGCGTCTGCTAAATGAAGTAAATGTAAATGTAATGTCCAGGCCCGTCTGAAGTTTGCCAATGACCATCTGGATGATCCAGAGGAGGAATGGGAGAAGGTCATGTGGTCTGATGAGACAAAAATATAGCTTTTTGGTCTAAACTCCACTCGCCGTGTTTGGAGGAAGAAGAAGGATGAGTACAACCCCAAGAACACCATCCCAACCGTGAAGCATGGAGGTGGAAACATCATTCTTTGGGGATGCTTTTCTGCAAAGAGGACAGGACGACTGCACCGTATTGAGGGGAGGATGGATGGGGCCATGTATCGCGAGATCTTGGCCAACAACCTCCTTCCCTCAGTAAGAGCATTGAAGATGGGTCGTGGCTGGGTCTTCAAGCATGACAACGACCCGAAACACACAGCCAGGGCAACTAAGGAGTGGCTCCGTAAGAAGCATCTCAAGGTCCTGGAGTGGCCTAGCCAGTCTCCAGACCTGAACCCAATAGAAAATCTTTGGAGGGAGCTGAAAGTCCGTATTGCCCAGCGACAGCCCCGAAACCTGAAGGATCTGGAGAAGGTCTGTATGGAGGAGTGCTGCAGTGTGTGCAAACCTGGTCAAGACCTACAGGAAACGTATGATCTCTGTAATTGCAAACAAAGGTTTCTGTACCAAATATTAAGTTCTGCTTTTCTGATGTATCAAATACTTATGTCATGCAATAAAATGCAAAATAATTACTTAAAAATCATACAATGTGATTTTCTTGTTTTAGATTCCGTCTCTCACAGTTGAAGTGTACATATGATAAAAATTACAGACCTCTACATGCTTTGTAAGTAGGAAAACCTGCAAAATCGGCAGTGTATCAAATACTTGTTCTCCCCACTGTATGTGTATGTGTGTGTGTATGTGTATGTGTGTGTGTATGCGTATGTGTGTGTGTGTGTGCGCGTGTTACCATTGAAGCGCTGTAGTAGGGTCTCCATCAGAGTGGTGAGAGGCAGAGACAGCAGCGCCAAGACAAACACCACATTGAAGTTCAGGAAACCATTTTTAAAGTAGAACGGCCACGGCTCTGTACCTAAACACATAATACACAACGCCACACAGTGTTAGATCAATGTCAAGATACAAAACACAGTATAAAGTCAATCATAAACTGTAAACATGTAGTCATGTTTCATGCTAAACATTGTAAATAGCTTTGCACAAGCCTTAGCTTTTGCGACCAGAACGGCTCATATGAGCAGGAGCATCTTCTGTTTCTGTAGTGTGAGGCAGCTTGATGTACAAGTACAGCCCCTGGACAGGCCGCTAGTATTCTTTGGGATTTTGGCAATGGGGCCCTTTTTCCACTTCCCCAGAATCAGGTGAACTCATGGATACCATTTGTATGTCTCTGTGTCCAGTATGAAGGAAGTTAGAGGTAGTTTCATGAGCCAATGCTAACTAGCGTTAGCGCAATGACTGGAAGTCTATGGGTATCTACTAGTATGCTAGCAGATACCCATAGACTTTCAGTGATTGTGCTAACGTTAGTTAGCAATTGCACTAGCGCTAGTTACAGTGAGGGAAAAAAGTATTTGATCCCCTGCTGATTTTGTACGTTTGCCCACTGACAAAGAAATGATCAGTCTATAATTTTAATGGTAGGTTTATTTCAACAGTGAGAGACAGAATAACAACAAAGAAATCCAGAAAAACGCATGTCAAAAATGTTATAAATTGATTTGCATTTTAATGAGGGAAATAAGTATTTGACCCCTCTGTAAACAATGACTTTGTGGCAAAACCCTTGTTGGCAATCACAGAGGTCAGACGTTTCTTGCAGTTGGCCACCAGGTTTGCACATATCTCAGGAGGGATTTTGTCCAACTCCTCTTTGCAGATGTTCTCCAAGTCATTAATGTTTCGAGGCTGACGTTTGGCAACTCGAACCTTCAGCTCCCTCCACAGATTTTCTATGGGATTAAGGTCTGGAGACTGGCTAGGCCACTCCAGGACCTTAATGTGCTTCTTCTTGAGCCACTCCTTTGTTGCCTTTGCCGTGTGTTTTGTGTCATTGTCATGCTGGAATACCCATCCACGACCCATTTTCAATGCCCTGGCTGAGGGAAGGAGGTTCTCACCCAAGATTTGACGGTACATGGCCCCATCCATCGTCCCTTTGATTCGGTGAAGTTGTCCTGTCCCCTTAGCAGAAAAACACCCCCAAAGCATAATGTTTCCACCTCCCTGTTTGACGGTGGGGAGTGGTGTTCTTGGGGTCATAGGCAGCATTCCTCCTCCTCCAAACACAGCGAGTTGAGTTGATGCCAAAGAGCTCGATTTTAGTCTCATCTGACCACAACACTTTCACCCAGTTCTCCTCTGAATCATTCAGATGTTCATTGGCAAACTTCAGACGGGCCTGTATATGTGCTTTCTTGAGCAGGGGGACCTTGCGGGCGCTGCAGGATTTCAGTCCTTCATGGCGTAGTGTGTTACCAATTGTTTTCTTGGTGACTATGGTCCCAGCTGCCTTGAGATCATTGACAAGATCCTCCCGTGTAGTTCTGGGCTGATTCCTCACCGTTCTCATGATCATTGCAAACTCCACGAGGTGAGATCTTGCATGGAGCCCCAGGCCGAGGGAGATTGACAGGTCTTTTGTGTTTCTTCCATTTGCGAATAATCGCACCAACTGCTGTCACCTTCTCACCAAGCTGCTTGACGATGGTCTTGTAGCCCATTCCAGCCTTGTGTAGGTCTACAATCTTGTCCCTGACATCCTTGGAGAGCTCTTTGGTCTTGGCCATGGTGGAGAGTTTGGAATCTGATTGATTGATTGCTTCTGTGGACAGGTGTCTTTTATACAGGTAACAAACTGAGATTAGGAGCACTCCCTTTAAGAGTGTGCTCCTAATCTCAGCTCGTTACCTGTATAAAAGACACCTGGGAGCCAGACATCTTTCTGATTGAGAGGGGGTCAAATACTTATTTCCCTCATTAAAATGCAAATGAATTTATAACATTTTTGACATGCGTTTTTCTGGATTTGTTGTTGTTATTCTGTCTCTCACTGTTCAAATAAACCTACCATTAAAATTATAGACTGATTATTTCTTTGTCAGTGGGCAAACGTACAAAATCAGCAGGGGATCAAATACTATTTTCCCTCACTGTAATTATTCCCTTTTTGTTTACAAAGCTCTACTAAACAAGCTTCTAACTTCGTTGTTAAAGTATAAAAACATAAGATAAAAAGCTTATTTCACAGGGTTGGTTAACTCTTGAGATTCCTCGGGTCTTCACCGAACTAGGAAAATCCACTTTTAGTTTTAATGCACCTCATTGCCACAAAATACATTACAATTGTTCCGGTGCCAATCGGGCAATTTAAAATATTGATTGGGGAACTTCTTTCTGAGGAATGTAACTCTTTTTCTGGAATATTTGTGTTGTGCTATGTGAGAATACTATTCATTGACTACAGCTCAGCGTTCAACACCAGTGCCCTCAAAGCTTATCACAAAGCTATGGACCCTGGGAATAAAACACCTCCCTCTGCAACTGGATCCTGGACTTCCTGATGGGCCCCAGGTGGTAAGGGTAGGTAACAAAACATCCGCCACGCTGATCCTCAACACAGGGGCTCCCTCAGGGGTGCGTGCTCAGTCCCCTCCTGTACTCCCTGTTCACTCATGACTGCATGGCCAGGCACGACTCAAACACCATCATTAAGTTTGCAGATGACACAACAGTGGCAGGCCTGATCACCGACAACGATGAGACAGCCTATAGGGAGGAGGACAGAGACCTGGCCGTGCGGTGCCAGGACAACAACCTCTCCCTAAACCTGATGAAGTCAAAGGAGATGATTGTGGACTACAGGAAAAAGAAGAGGACCGAGCAAGCCCCCATTCTCATCGACGGGGCTGTAGTGGAGCAGGTTGAGAGCTTCAAGTTCCTTGGCTTCCACATCACCAACAAACTAACATGGTCCAAGCACACGAAGACAGTCGTAAAGAAGGCACGACAAAAGCTACTCCCCCTAAGGAGACTTAAAAGATTTGGCATGGGTCCTCAGATCCTCAAAAGGTTCTACAGCTGCACCATCGAGAGCATCCTGACTGGTTGCATCACTGCCTGGTATGACAACTGCTCGGCCTCCGACCGCAAAGCACTACAGAGGGTAGTGCGTACGGCCCAGTACATCACTGGGGCCAAACTTCCTGCCATCCAGGACCTCTATAGCAGGCGGTGTCAGAGGAAGGCCCTAAAAATTGTCAAAGACTCCAGACACATTTTGTTACGTTACAGCCTTAATCTAAAATTGACTAAATAAACCAATTTCCTCAACAATTTACACACAATACCCCATTATGAGAAAGCAATTTTTTTTCTAATGTATTAAATATAAAAAACAGAAAAAGCTTTTTACATACAGTGAGGAGAACAAGTATTTGATACACTGCCGATTTTGCAGGTTTTCCTACTTACAAAGCATGTAGAGGTCTGTAATTTTCAA
The DNA here is from genome assembly GCF_964263955.1 of Coregonus lavaretus. Classification (NCBI taxonomy): domain Eukaryota; kingdom Metazoa; phylum Chordata; class Actinopteri; order Salmoniformes; family Salmonidae; genus Coregonus; species Coregonus lavaretus. Next base: position 194,516 of record NW_028166129.1, read on the forward strand.
AAATCCAGAAAATCACATTGTATGATTTTTAAGTAATTAATTTGCATTTTATTGCAAGACATAAGTATTTGATCACCTACTAACCAGTAAGAATTCCGGCTCTCACAGACCTGTTAGTTTTTCTTTAAGAAACCCTCCTGTTCTCCACTCATTACCTGTATTGACTGCACCTGTTTGAACTTGTTACCTGTATAAAAGACACCTGTCCACACACTCAATCAAACAGACTCCAACCTCTCCACAATGGCCAAGACCAGAGAGCTGTGAAAAGGCCATCAGGGATAAAATTGTAGACCTGCACAAGGCTGGGATGGGCTACAGGACAATAGGGAAGCAGCTTGGTGAGAAGGCAACAACTGTTGGCGCAATTATTAGAAAATGGAAGAAGTTCAAGATGACGGTCAATCACCCTCGGTCTGGGGCTCCATGCAAGATCTCACCTCGTGGGGCATCAATGATCATGAGGAAGGTGAGGGATCAGCCCAGAACTACACGGCAGGACCTGGTCAATGACCTGAAGAGAGCTGGGACCACAGTCTCAAAGAAAACCATTAGTAACACACTACGCCGTCATGGATTCAAATCCTGCAGCGCACGCAAGGTCCCCCTGCTCAAATCGGCGCATGTCCAGGCCCGTCTGAAGTTTGCCAATGACCATCTGGATGATCCAGAGGAGGAATGGGAGAAGGTAATGTGGTCTGATGAGACAAAAATAGAGCTTTTTGGTCTAAACTCCACTCGCCGTGTTTGGAGGAAGAAGGAGGATGAGTACAACACCAAGAACACCATCCCAACCGTGAAGCATGGAGGTGGAAACATCATTCTTTGGGGATGCATTTCTGCAAAGGGGACAGGCCGACTGCACCGTATTGAGGGGAGGATGGATGGGGCCATGTATCGCGAGATCTTGGCCAACAACCTCCTTCCCTCAGTAAGAGCATTGAAGATGGGTCGTGGCTGGTTCTTCCAGCATGACAACGACCCGAAACACACAGCCATGGCAACTAAGGAGTGGCTCCGTAAGAAGCATTTCAAGGTCCTGGAGTGGCCTAGCCAGTCTCCAGACCTGAACCCAATAGAAAATCTTTGGAGGGAGCTGAAAGTCCGTATTGCCCAGCGACAGCCCCGAAACCTGAAGGATCTGGAGAAGGTCTGTATGGAGGAGTGGGCCAAAATCCCTGCTGCAGTGTGTACAAACCTGGTCAAGACCTACAGGAATTGTATGATATCTGTAATTGCAAACAAAGGTTTCTTTACCAAATATTAAGTTCTGCTTTTCTGATGTATCACATACTTATGTCTTGCAATAAAATGCAAATTAATTACTTAAAAATCATACAATGTGATTTTCTGGATTTTTGTTTTAGATTCCATCTCTCACAGTTGAAGTGTACCTATGATAAAAATTACAGACCTCTACATGCTTTGTAAGTAGGAAAACCTGCAAAATCGGCAGTGTATCAAATACTTGTTCTCCACACTGTAGGTATTCAGACCCTTTGCATTGAGACTCGAAATTGAGCTTAGGTGCATCCTGTTTCAATTGATCATCCATGAGATGTTTCTACAACTTGATTGGAGTCCACCTGTGGTCAATTCAATTGATTGGACATGATTTGGAAAGGAACATACCTGTCTATATATGTGGTCCTCTGTAGCTCAGCTGGTAGAGCACGGCGCTTGGAACGCCAAGGTAGTGGGTTCGATCCCCGGGACCACCCATACACAAAAAAAAAATGTATGCACGCATGACTGTAAGTCGCTTTGGATAAAAGCGTCTGCTAAATGGCATATTATATTATTATTATATTATTATTATTATTATAATAAGGTCCCACAGTTGACAGTGCATGTCAGAGCAAAAACCTAGCCATGAGGTCGAAGGAATTGTCCATAAAGCACCCAGACAGGATTGTGTCGCATGCACAGATCTTGGGAAGGGTACCAACACATTTCTGCAGCTTTGAAGGTCCCTAAGAACCCAGTGGCCTCATTTTTAAATGGAAGAAGTTTGGAACCACCAAGACTCTTCCTAGAGCTGGCTGTCTGGCCAAACTGAGCAATCGGGGGAGAAGGACCTTGGTCAGGGAGGTGACCAAGAATCCAATGGTCACTCTGACAGAGCTCCAGAGTTCCTCTGTGGAGATGGGAGAACCTTCCAGAAGGACAAGCATCTCTGCGAAACTCCAGACGGAAGCCACTCCTCAGTAAAAGGCACATGACAGCCCGCTTGGAGTTTGCCAAAAGACACCTAAAGACTCTCAGACCATGAGAAACAAGATTCTCTGGTCTGATGAAACCAAAATTGAAATCTTTGTCCTGAATGCCAAGCGTCACGTCTGGAGGAAACCTGGCACCATTCCTATGGTGAAGCATGGTGGTGGCAGCATCATGCTGTGGGGATGTTTTTTAGCGGCAGGGACTGGGAGACTAGTCAGGATCGAGGCAAAGATGAATGGAGCAAAGTACAGAGAGATCCTTGACCTCAGAAGGTGATCTTCTCCCCAGTCTAACAGGACAACGACCCTAAGCACACAGCCAAGACAACGCAGGAATGGCTTCGGAACAAGTCTCTGAATATCATTGAGTGGCCAGAGCACGGACTTGAACCCGATCGAACATCTCTGGAGAGACCTGAAAATAGCTGTGCAGCAACGCTCCCCATCCAACCTGACAGAGCTTGAGAGGATCTGCAGAGAAGAATGGGAGAAACTCCCCAAATACAGGTGTGCCAAGCTTGTAGTGTCATACCCAAGAAGACTCTAGGCTGTAATGGCTGCCAAAGGTGCTTCAACAAAGTACTGAGTAAAGGGTCTGAATACTTATATAAAATGTTAGCAAACATTTCTAAGAACCTGTTTTTGCTTTGTCATTATGGAGTCTTGTGTGTAGATTCGGTTGTAACGTAACAAAATGTGGAAAAAGTCAAGCGGTCTGAATACTTTCCGAAGGCACTGTATGTATTGATATGTAGGCTATATGTGCCATTGTTAAATTGATGTAGCTCTGTCCTTGAGCTGTTGTCGTCTATTAATGTTCTGTATTATGTCATGTGTTGTGTGGACCCCAGGAAGAGTAGCTGCTGCTTTCGCAACATCTAATGGGGATCCTAATAAAATACCAAAAATATTATTGCACACAGAGTGAGTCCATGCAACTTATTATGTGACTTGTTAAGCACATTTTTATCCCTGAACTTATTTAACCCTGCCATAACAAAGGGGTTGAATACTTATTGACTCAAGACATTTCTAAAAACATAATTCCACTTTGACATTATGGGGTATTGTGTGTAGGGCAGTGACACAATTTCAATATAATACTTTTTTTTATTATTTTTTAAGTCAAGGCATGTGAAAACTTTCTGAAGACACTGTACAAGGCCACTGAGTTGGTAACATTGTGAAACTTCTAAAGCATTCACATGACATTGGAACATAGAACAACAGATCAAAGCAGCAGATTCTGACTCAACTCTTTAATAAATACCACCTGACTTTTATGCTTCAGAAGGGAACCTAGCTAGCTAACTGCTTCAGAAGAGGACCTAGCTAGCTAGCTAACTGCTTCAGAAGAGGACCTAGCTAGCTAGCTAACTGCTTCAGAAGAGGCCCTAGCTAGCTAGCTAGCTAACTGCTTCAGAAGAGGCCCTAGCTAGCTAGCTAACTTTTCCAGAAGAGGACCTACCTAACTAGCTAACTGCTTCAGAAGAAGACCTAGCTAGTTTGTGTGTGTGTGTTTACCATAGAGATCTGGGCCGTGAGGGGTGAAGACATTATACAGTAGAATATTGAGGGGAGCAATGACCAGTTTCCCATAGCAACAAGAATCTACCGCCATCAGAGGCACCTGGAAGATAAACACACACAGTATGTGATTAGCTTCTTCTCCTTACATAGCGATCAACTAAAGATAATGACAAAGTTCTTAACAAACATTCATAACTCAGTCACTGAGTAGTGTGTGTGTGTGTGTGTGTGTGTGTGTGTGTGTGTGTGTGTGTGTGTCTCACCAGGAACAGCAGCAGAGAGACGGTTGCCCAGGTGATGAAACTACTCCACTTCCTCTTCAGCACCAGCAGGTCGAAGGCGATCGGTAGCCTAGCAACCACATCAACCAATCAGAGACAGCATGACTAACCCCTACTTAGAACCCCTGACCTCTAACCCAGCGGTTGCTAGGGACTCACATTTCTTCATCATTTATTGCAACCCAACCCCTGCCTAAACTTTAAAATCTGTAAATTTCCATTTTCACATCAACAAATAACCTTCAATTTTTTACAATTTCATTTCTCCTTCTTAGTTATTTTGCTCCCTAAAACAAAACATAGCCATGTCCCTGGCAGCAAATTATTCTCCACTTGCTGCCAGCTGATACTAACTATACAGGAGAGAGCATAACATTCTGTTTCTGATGCTTTAATATCATCATTATTTACAATTAACTCTGCAGAAGGAACTGCTCTTACCCAATCAGAGCGGAGAATGGCCAGCCAATGATAGCCCCAGCCGCAACGCCCATCACAGCCAGGAAGGGCGTGTCTTGGAACCATCCAGTCATGGCAACCAGAGTAGAATACATACAGAAGGAAGACGGTAGGAACGCTGGAGAGAGGGAGAGGGTTAGGGTAGAGAGACAGAGAGAGAGAGAGAGAGAGAGAGAGAGAGAGAGAGAGAGAGATCAGAGAGAGAGAGAGAGAGAGAGACAGAGAGAGAGAGGGTTAGGGTTAGGGTTAGAGAGAGAGAGATAGAGACAGAGAGAGACAGAGAGCGACAGAGAGACAGAGAGAGACAGAGA
>NW_028166128.1:2500-7500 GCF_964263955.1 Coregonus lavaretus
CGTGTCTCTCTTCTCTCTGTGTCTCTCTGTCTCTCTTCTCTCTCTGTCTCTCTTCTCTCTGTGTCTCTTCTCTCTGTCTCTCTTCTCTCTGTGTCTCTCTTCTCTCTCTGTCTCTCTTCTCTCTGTCTCTCTTCTCTCTGTCTCTCTTCTCTCTCTGTCTCTCTTCTCTCTGTGTCTCTCTGACTCTCTTCTCTCTGTGTCTCTCTCTCTCTCTCCGTCTCTCTTCTCTCTGTGTCTCTCTGTCTCTCTTCTCTCTCTGTCTCTCTTCTCTCTGTCTCTCTTCTCTCTGTCTCTCTTCTCTCTGTGTCTCTCTCTCTCTTCCGTCTCTCTTCTCTCTGTGTCTCCCTGTCTCTCTCTCTCTCTGTCTCTCTTCTCTCTGTCTCTCTTCTCTCTGTATCTATTCTCTCTGTGTCTCTCTCTCTCTCTCCCTCTCTCTTCTCTGTGTCTCTCTGTCTCTCTGTCTCTCTCTCTCCGTCTCTCTTCTCTCTCTGTCTCTCTTCTCTCTCTGTCTCTCTTCTCTCTGTCTCTCTTCTCTCTGTGTCTCTCTTCTCTCTGTCTCTCTTCTCTCTGTGTCTCTCTCTCTCTCCGTCTCTCTTCTCTCTGTGTCTCTCTGTCTCCCTTCTCTCTCCATCTCTCTTCTCTCTCTCTCTCTCTGTCTCTCTTCTCTCTGTGTCTCTCTCTCTCTCTCTGTCTCTCTTCTCTCTGTGTCTCTCTTCTCTCTCTGTCTCTCTTCTCTCTCTGTCTCTCTTCTCTCTGCTGTCTCTCTTCTCTCTGTCTCTCTTCTCTCTTCTGTCTCTCCTCTCTCTGTCTCTCTTCTCTCTCTGTCTCTCTTCTCACTTTGTCTCTCTTCTCTCTGTCTCTCTTCTCTTTCTGTCTCTCCTCTCTCTGTCTCTCTTCTCTCTGTGTCTCTCTTCTCTCTCTGTCTCTCTTCTCTCTTGTCTCTCTTCTCTCTTGTCTCTCTTCTCTCTGTGTCTCTCTTCTCTCTGTCTCTCTTCTCTCTGTCTCTCTTCTCTCTGTCTCTCTTCTCTCTGTGTCTCTCTTCTCTCTCTGTCTCTCTTCTCCCTGTGTCTCTCTCTGGGTCTCTCTTCTCTCTCTCTCTTCTCTCTGTCTCTCTTCTCTCTGTGTCTCTCTTCTCTCTGTGTCTCTCTGTCTCTCTTCTCTCTCTGTCTCTCTTCTTTCTGTCTCTCTTCTCTCTGTCTCTCTTATCTCTGTGTCTCTCTCTGTCTCTCTTCTCTCTAAGTCTCTCTTCTCTCTGTCTCTCTTCTCTCTCTCTATTCTCTCTGTCTCTCTTCTCTCTCTGTCTCTCTTCTCTCTCTGTCTCTCTTCTCTCTGTGTCTCTGTCTCTCTTCTCTCTCTGTCTCTCTTCTCTCTGTCTCTCTTCTCTCTGTGTCTCTCTTCTCTCTGTCTCTCTTCTCTCTGTGTATCTCTTCTCTCTCTGTCTCTCTTCTCTCTGTGTCTCTCTCTCTCTCTGTCTCTCTTCTCTCTGTGTCTCTCTTCTCTCTCTGTCTCTCTTCTCTCTGTCTCTCTTCTCTGTCTCTCTTCTCTCTCTCTCTTCTCTCTGTCTCTCTTCTTTCTGTCTCTCTTCTCTCTGTCTCTCTTCTCTCTGTCTCTCTTCTCTCTGTGTCTCTCTTCTCTCTTTTTCTCTCATCTCTCTGTGTTCTCTCTGTGTCTCTCTTCTCTCTGTGTCTCTCTGTCTCTCTTCTCTCTGTCTCTCTTCTCTCTGTGTCTCTCTTCTCTCTCTGTCTCTCTTCTCTCTCTGTCTCTCTTCTCTCTGTCTCTCTTCTCTCTGTGTCTCTCTTCTCTCTGTCTCTCTTCTCTCTGTGTATCTCTCTCTCTCCGTCTCTCTTCTCTCTGTGTCTCTCTGTCTCCCTTCTCTCTCCATCTCTCTTCTCTCTCTCTCTCTCTGTCTCTCTTCTCTCTGTGTCTCTCTCTCTCTCTCCGTCTCTCTTCTCTCTGTGTCTCTCTTCTCTCTCTGTCTCTCTTCTCTCTCTGTCTCTCTTCTCTCTGTGTCTCTCTTCTCTCTGTCTCTCTTCTCTTTCTGTCTCTCCTCTCTCTGTCTCTCTTCTCTCTCTTCTCTCTTTGTCTCTCTTCTCTCTGTCTCTCTTCTCTTTCTGTCTCTCCTCTCTCTGTCTCTCTTCTCTCTGTGTCTCTCTTCTCTCTCTGTCTCTCTTCTCTCTGTCTCTCTTCTCTTTGTCTCTCTTCTCTCTGTGTCTCTCTTCTCTCTCTGTCTCTCTTCTCTCTGTCTCTCTTCTCTCTGTCTCTCTTCTCTCTGTGTCTCTCTTCTCTCTCTGTCTCTCTTCTCCCTGTGTCTCTCTCTGTGTCTCTCTTCTCTCTCTCTCTTCTCTCTGTCTCTCTTCTCTCTGTGTCTCTCTTCTCTCTGTGTCTCTCTGTCTCTCTTCTCTCTCTGTCTCTCTTCTTTCTGTCTCTCTTCTCTCTGTCTCTATTATCTCTGTGTCTCTCTCTGTCTCTCTTCTCTCTAAGTCTCTCTTCTCTCTGTCTCTCTTCTCTCTCTGTCTCTATTCTCTCTGTCTCTCTTCTCTCTCTGTCTCTCTTCTCTCTCTGTCTCTCTTCTCTCTGTGTCTCTCTGTCTCTCTTCTCTCTCTGTCTCTCTTCTCTCTGTCTCTCTTCTCTCTGTGTCTCTCTTCTCTCTGTCTCTCTTCTCTCTGTGTATCTCTTCTCTCTCTGTCTCTCTTCTCTATGTGTCTCTCTTCTCTCTCTGTCTCTCTTCTCTCTGTGTCTCTCTTCTCTCTCTGTCTCTCTTCTCTCTGTCTCTCTTCTCTATGTCTCTCTTCTCTCTCTCTCTTCTCTCTGTCTCTCTTCTTTCTGTCTCTCTTCTCTCTCTGTCTCTCTTCTCTCTGTCTCTCTTCTCTCTGTGTCTCTCTTCTCTCTTTTTCTCTCATCTCTCTGTGTTTCTCTCTGTGTCTCTCTTCTCTCTGTGTCTCTCTGTCTCTCTTCTCTCTGTCTCTCTTCTCTCTGTGTCTCTCTTCTCTCTCTGTCTCTCTTCTCTCTCTGTCTCTCTTCTCTCTGTCTCTCTTCTCTCTGTGTCTCTCTTCTCTCTGTCTCTCTTCTCTCTGTGTCTCTCTCTCTCTCCGTCTCTCTTCTCTCTGTGTCTCTCTGTCTCCCTTCTCTCTCCATCTCTCTTCTCTCTCTCTCTCTCTGTCTCTCTTCTCTCTGTGTCTCTCTCTCTCTCTCCGTCTCTCTTCTCTCTGTGTCTCTCTTCTCTCTCTGTCTCTCTTCTCTCTCTGTCTCTCTTCTCTCTGTGTCTCTCTTCTCTCTGTCTCTCTTCTCTTTCTGTCTCTCCTCTCTCTGTCTCTCTTCTCTCTCTGTCTCTCTTCTCTCTTTGTCTCTCTTCTCTCTGTCTCTCTTCTCTTTCTGTCTCTCCTCTCTCTGTCTCTCTTCTCTCTGTGTCTCTCTTCTCTCTCTGTCTCTCTTCTCTCTGTCTCTCTTCTCTTTGTCTCTCTTCTCTCTGTGTCTCTCTTCTCTCTCTGTCTCTCTTCTCTCTGTCTCTCTTCTCTCTGTCTCTCTTCTCTCTGTGTCTCTCTTCTCTCTCTGTCTCTCTTCTCCCTGTGTCTCTCTCTGTGTCTCTCTTCTCTCTCTCTCTTCTCTCTGTCTCTCTTCTCTCTGTGTCTCTCTTCTCTCTGTGTCTCTCTGTCTCTCTTCTCTCTCTGTCTCTCTTCTTTCTGTCTCTCTTCTCTCTGTCTCTATTATCTCTGTGTCTCTCTCTGTCTCTCTTCTCTCTAAGTCTCTCTTCTCTCTGTCTCTCTTCTCTCTCTGTCTCTATTCTCTCTGTCTCTCTTCTCTCTCTGTCTCTCTTCTCTCTCTGTCTCTCTTCTCTCTGTGTCTCTCTGTCTCTCTTCTCTCTCTGTCTCTCTTCTCTCTGTCTCTCTTCTCTCTGTGTCTCTCTTCTCTCTGTCTCTCTTCTCTCTGTGTATCTCTTCTCTCTCTGTCTCTCTTCTCTCTGTGGTTCTCTTCTCTCTCTGTCTCTCTTCTCTCTGTGTCTCTCTTCTCTCTCTGTCTCTCTTCTCTCTGTCTCTCTTCTCTATGTCTCTCTTCTCTCTCTCTCTTCTCTCTGTCTCTCTTCTTTCTGTCTCTCTTCTCTCTCTGTCTCTCTTCTCTCTGTCTCTCTTCTCTCTGTGTCTCTCTTCTCTCTTTTTCTCTCATCTCTCTGTGTTTCTCTCTGTGTCTCTCTTCTCTATGTGTCTCTCTGTCTCTCTTCTCTCTGTCTCTCTTCTCTCTGTGTCTCTCTTTTCTCTCTGTCTCTCTTCTCTCTGTCTCTCTTCTCTCTGTCTCTATTCTCTCTGTTTGTCTCTCTCTCTCTCTCCGTCTCTCTTCTCTCTGTGTCTCTCTGTCACTCTGTCTCTCTCTCTCCGTCTCTCTTCTCTCTGTCTCTCTTCTCTCTGTGTCTCTCTTCTCTCTCTGTCTCTCTTCTCTCTGTCTCTCTTCTCTCTGTCTCTCTTCTCTCTGTGTCTCTCTTCTCTCTCTGTCTCTCTTCTCCCTGTCTCTCTCTCTGTGTCTCTCTTCTCTGTGTCTAACTGTCTCTCTTCTCTGTCTCTCTTCTCTCTGTGTCTCTCTTCTCTCTCTGTCTCTCTCTCTCTCTCCATCTCTCTTCTCTCTGTGTCTCTCTGTCTATCTTCTCTCTCTGTCTCTTCTCTCTCTCTCTCTTCTCTCTGTGTCTCTCTTCTCTCTCTGTCTCTCTCTCTCTCTCTCCGTCTCTCTTCTCTCTGTGTTTCTCTGTTTCTCTTCTCTCTCTGTCTCTCTTCTCTCTCTGTCGCTCTTCTCTCTCTCTCTCTTCTCTCTCTGTCTCTCTTCTCTCTCTGTCTCTCTTCTCTCTCTCTCTCTTCTCTCTGTGTCTCTCTTCTCTCTGTCTCTCTTCTCTCTGTGTCTCTCTTCTCTCTGTATCTCTCTGTCTCTCTTCTCTCTCTGTCTCTCTTCTCTCTCTGTCTCTCTTCTCTCTCTGTCTCTCTTCTCTCTCTGTCTCTCTTCTCTCTGTCTCTCTTCTC
>NW_028166128.1:12500-25000 GCF_964263955.1 Coregonus lavaretus
CTGCGAACTACTCACAGTCTAGTATTAATGTTTAAGTCACTTATATGTTTGAGCACTAAACGTTTACCTCACTGTGTCGGTGTTAGTTGGCCGAGAGTAACTTGTGGCTCGCTGGGTGCGGTAGCTCAGCGACCCAGATGCTGTATAGCATTAGGCTATCATTATCAGCCATTGCGTTGTGCTGATTGTTCAGCGCACTCTGCTGGTTTCTGGTGGCGGTGGTGATAGCGGAGGTTTTGGTTCGGTGATCCATGGTGGAGCGCCGCGTTGTGTTGCGTTTGTGCATGGGTGGGTCCTTTGGACAAGGCATGTGGTGGCATGGGTTCTGTGTCCTGTGGCAGCATCCGTGGCAACGGCGGAGTCGCTGTGCGCATGCTCCTCTGGCGCTAGGCATTCTGGGTGATGTAGTCAATACTGTTTTAAGCCTGATTAGCCACATTTTGATGGTGTTGTAGGCTTATTTTGATTTTCATTATTTGCATTATTATTATATTATATTATTTGAATAATATTTACATTATATATTTGAATAATATATTGTCATTATTTGTTTGTTGTAATTCAGGTTTATGACCTGTGGTCATAGGATTTAAAATAAAATTTAAGGACAAAACACGAGTCATGACATTGTGTGCTTCCTGGTGAGCCTTTTCGGAGGGCTAAAACACGAAAAGTCCGAACAGTCATAAACCAGGGTTCTCCTTTTACATGGATAATGCAAGGACTAGAACATTCGTCATGAGACTAACTTCTGATAAGCTAACAGTCCACCCATAAAGCTGTCTGCTCATCTGCTGACTTACTAGGCAAATCATTAATGAGTGAAAGCCAAGAAGAGGATAGAGTCTACAGTTAAAGGACTACTTAAAACCCAGTTGGCGGAAAACACGTGAATTTTAGTTGAACACTAGAAAAGTTGGCAAGATGGCAGCATCAGAGGAGGAGCTGGAGAGGCTAAAACAGAAGCGGTCAGCAGCCCAGACTGCGTTCACTAGAAGAGCCAATTACCTCGTCTCCAGAGCTAGTGCACTGGGGGAAAGTGAAATGAGAAGTGAGTGGAGGAACTTTAAAGTGGATCACTCCAGAGTCAGAGATGCAGGATTTGAGTATGCCATGGCCCTGAGAGAAGTGGACGACGATGAAGTCAAAAAGAAGGCGGAAAACATTGACGGAAAAACAGCAGAATGTGACTGTAAGTTTGATGAAACTGAACAAATCATCCTGATCAACTTCTGGACAAGGTTCGCTGAGGCGGAAATTACCACCCTCACTGAAGAGGCTGGATCAGCCATGGACCAGGCCGAGGCAACCGATCACCACCATATGACCAGAAGGGAATGTGAATTGATTCATAGGAACCTGGAACGGGAGGTCTACAACTTCGAACAAGGATTGGATGAGTGGAAGGATTTGATCCCTCGGTCCAAGGCAACAGAGTCAAAGGACCAGATCCGGAAGTTGAAGAAAAGGCGTGAAAACTGTGGGATGAGTGGGCATGGAAAGGCGGTTCTCAATCTGACAACGAAGAGAAACTGGGAAGAGAACCAATTGTGGAGCAGGAGGAGCCAGTTGGGGCTTACAACTACAGGCCCCAGATCAGCCTAGAACGTGCACGCTTGCCCATGTTTGCTGGTAATATGAGGGATTATTACCGCTGGAAAGCTGAATGGGAGGACTTGCAACGTCTGGGAAACCCTCATGGATTGGAAAATGTGAGGAAATTCCATCTCCTGGGAAGCCTAGATGAAAAAGTCAAGAGGGACCTCGTATTGTCCAGCTGTGGATCCGCCAACGACGTGTTCAGGCTCCTGGACAACAAGTACGGAAATAAGCCGAAAATAGTGCTGCTGATTGCACAAGAAGTGCAAGGACTTTTCCCCATTAAAGGAAACCATCCGAGGAAGACAATCGAACTGATTCAAGCCGTGGAGAGAGCTCTTCGTGACCTACAAGTCTTAGGGGAGGAAGATGCTGTAAAGAACCGAGTGGTTGTGCAGTCGATTGAAAGTAAGCTTCCTGACTCCCTGAAAGAAAAGTGGATAACACACAAAAATGACCCTGGAAGCGGGTTTTCACCACGCAACCACTTCGACTGTCTACTGCAATACTTGAAAAAGCAGGAGGACATTCTCGAGGAGCTAGACCAGCTACAGCCTAGCCCGGCGGACAATACTGAGAGGTCAAGCGAAAAGAAAAAGGAAAGGAGGGCATTCACCAGAGCCACATCAGGAAACACCCTAAAGGGCTCTCAACCAAGCTCATGCATCACATGTGGAGACAACGAGCACGGAGGTAGGCTGTTCGCCTGCAAGGTCTTCAAGAAGCTCAATCTGACAGGCAAGAAGGCTCAGCTTAGGAGAGCAGGAGCATGCTTTAAGTGCTTGCGCCTTCATGGTGACGATGGCGGCTGCACACAAAAGTATCTATGCTCAAAGGATGACTGTCAGAAAGAGGGCTCTTCAGACCACAATTACTTGCTCTGTCCAAAGCCACAGATCAAGAAGAAAGAGGAAAAGAGCGGAGAGCAGAGCGTGGCAAAATTGGGGAAAAGGGGGCTTGGACTAACCAACAAACAGGAGGAGCTCTTTGCCAAACTTTCTCCAGAGCTGCGAGCAGAGTTCAAAGAAGCCTTTTCAAATAAGATCACGACAAAAGTGTGTGCTAGCACTGGTTGTGAGCCAAAAGAGCGCCCTGTCATTATGATGCTGTTGGATGTGACGACAAATTCTGGCCAGCTAGTCGGTACGTTGATTGACCTCGCTTCAGATACTAATTATATCTCTAATAAAGCAGCAGAGCGTCTTAAGCTAAATGGTGAGAACATTAAGTTGATTGTCCAAGGTGTTGGAGGGATGGAGAAAACCATTACTACCAAGAAGTATACCCTGAGGCTAAGAGTAAAAACTCCCAAAGGTACAATAGCAGAGCACAAACTCCTTTGTTACGGCTTGGAAGATGTTGCGAAAGTGAACCAGGCTGTCACGCCACAGCAACTGCAGAAGTTCTTTCCAAATGTTCCACTCAAGGATTTGGTCCGGCCCGGAAAGATCGACCTGTTGATTAGCCACAGGGAGGGTCGCCTGGTCCCACAGCCAGTCAGAGTAGTTGGAGACCTCGTCCTCTGGGATGGCCCCCTTGGGAAGACTGTTGGTGGAACGCATCCTGACCTCTTTGAAGTGATAGACCTAGCAGTGCACAGGTCTGAAACACATTTCGCTAGGTCAATGAGAACAGCTTCAAGGGCGTACAAAGAGATTCTCGTGAAGACGGAAGGACCCAGTGGAGTTTCGGTGGAACGAGAAGACGCAATCCTCCGAAACACTGCAACTACCAACAAAGACGTTTTTGAATGGTTCAAGTGGGACAGTATTGGTGCTGCCTGTGACCCTCAGTGTGGTGGCTGCAGATGCGGTAGGTGCCCCCCTGGAGGCAAGGAAATGACCCTAGGAGAGGAAAGAGACTTGGAGAAAATAAAGGAATGTCTCACCTACGTGCAAGCTGACAAGCACAGCGAATCCCCTCACTGGGACGCAGCTTACCCGTGGAAAGGAGACCCCGCAACGCTGCCTGACAATCGACGTGCAGTGGAAGCGACCTTTTTAAACACTGAGAAACGACTGGAGAGGGAGCCGGAATGGAAGGCTGCGTACAGAGAGCAAATCCACGATATGGTCTCAAGAGGGGCTGCCGTTAAAGTCACCCAAGAGGAAATCGATAGCTGGAAGGGACCTAAGTGGTATATCAGTCATTTAGTTGCTCCTAATCCTCACTCAACCACTACCCCTGTAAGAATCGTCTGGAACAGTAGCCAAGAATTCATGGGAATAAGTTTAAATGATCTACTGTACAAGGGTCCTGACGTCCTAAATCAGATAAGGGGCGTGCTTCTGAGATTCAGGACTGGGTTGTACGCTGCCCTGGGCGATGTGAAAAAAATTTACAACTCTGTCTGGCTAGAAGACAAAGAAGTACACCTCCATCGATTCCTCTGGAGAGACAATCCTGAGGAGGTGATCGAAGTCTTTGCTGTCGTCAGGGTCAACATTGGCGATAAACCTGCTGGTTGTATCGCCCAGATGGCAATGAGAGAAACAGCCAACCTGCCCCAGTTTGCAGCCATGGTTGAGGAGCGCAGAGTTGTGGTAGAAGATAGTTATGTGGATGACATCTTGACGTCCCACAATGACTTGCGGATACTGGAGAAAATCACCAAAGGAGTGGAAAATATCTTAAAGGCTGGAGGTTTCTCCCTTAAGCCATGGGTCTTATCAGGCCAAAGTGGGAGGTCCGCAACCACAACTGATGCCAGTATCGGTAAGACAACTGTGAGTGTGCCCAAAACACTGGTGTTACCCAACCAGATGCGGGACGAAGAAAGCAAAGCACTTGGAGTCGGCTATGAACCAGAGACTGACAAACTTCGGGTGATGATCTCCGTAAATTTCTCAAAGAAGAGAGGAAAGATGAGGACAGGAGTCGATTTGCGCGAAGAGGAGGTCAGAGGTAAAACTCCAAACCCATTGACCCGTCGGATGCTGCTAAGCCAGATCGCTGGATTCTACGACCCCATTGGTCTTGCCACACCCGCAAAGCAGAAAGGGGTGATGCTTGTGAGAGATGCTTACCAAGAAGTGAGTAGAAGCAGGCCAGTTAAGGACACCTGGGATTACCCACTCTCACCAAAACTACGGGAGGCTTCCATAAGACTCCTCGAAGAATATGTGAGACTTGCCCAGATCAGGTTCGAAAGAAGCCTCACACCAACCGGAACCATAGGCCATCCAATGGGAGTCACGTTTTCAGATGGGAGTGAGGCTTCCTACGGCGTGGTGCTCTATCTCCGTTGGGAGACGCAGAATGGAGTCGTAGTGAGGCTGGTTGAGTCAAAAGCAAAGCTTACCCCTCTCAACCAGAAAGGAGACGTGATTAAAGCAGAGGTATGTGGTGCTGTCTTTTCGATCCGCCTGAGAAAATACCTTGTAAAGCACTGCCGCATCAAGGTCGCACGCTGGGTCCACTTCGTGGATAGCCAAACAATCCTGGGAGCAATTCACAAGGATAGCTATGGCTACCAAACTTTCTTTGCTAACCGCATCGGAGAAATCCAGAAGGGTGGACCAGTGGAAGACTGGAGGTGGATTGAGGGCAACCTGAACATAGCAGACATCATCACAAGGGGAGCAACTCCTGAGGAACTCGATGAAGGGTCAGAGTGGCAACAAGGCCCAGAGTTCCTGAGTTGGCCTGAGGCTGAGTGGCCTGTGAAAACGGCCAGTGAGATAGTGACCAGCGTGGCTGATGACGTTAAAAGGTTGCAGAGAAGAGCGTTCTCAGCTGTAGTCACCAGGTCTCAGGCAGATAAATTCTCAGGCCCCAGCAATACTGATGTTGGGGCAAACTTGCAAGACTCCGCACCGCAACCGCAGATGAAAGACAAAGGTCCAACTCCGGCAGTAGAGAGGCCAAAGAGGAAGCCCTGGGGTGTAGCTCTAGTGCACCTTGTTGGGCCCGAACGATTCAGTAGCTTGTCTAAATTGTGTGGAACAATCGCCTGGGTTCGAAGAGCTGCAGAATCCTGGCTGAGGACAAGCTACCGAGCCTCGAGCTCAGCAAAGTGGGAGGTGAAGGGCCCCAGGCTGTCTGTGGGAGAGAGAACGGCGGCTTTCCAAGACCTAGCCCTTGCGGCCCAAGACGGCGTGAACTTTCAGGATACGACCTTAAACCGCCTTGTTGTGATTAAAGATGACAACAATGGACTCTTACTTTGTGGTGGTAGAGTCCAGTCTTGGAATGAAGACGGAACCGCTGTACCTTTAATCCCGTTCCGGTCGTGGCTGGGGGCCTTGCTTGCGAGGGAAGCTCACGAAGCGAATCATGAAGGGGTGGCTGCCACACTGCTGCACACTAAAAGAAAGGCCTGGGTTGTGCAAGGTCGGAGGACAGTGAAGAAGGTGGTTAACAGGTGCATCACTTGCAAGAAGCAAAGAGCCCGGCTGTGCCAGCAAGTGATGAGCGCTCTTCCTCAGGAACGTACCAGTAGAGCAAACCCATTCGAGTATACTACACTAGACCTCTTTGGACCCTTTGAAGTGATGGACGCTGTTAAGAAAAGAACCAAGAAAAAGGTCTGGGGAATTGTGTATTGTTGCATGACTTCCAGAGCCGTCCATGCTGATCTCGTCGACGACCAGTCTTCTGAGAGCTTTCTTCAGGCCTACTCCCGGTTCACTGCTCTGAGGGGGCATCCCAAAAAGCTATGGTCAGACAGAGGCACAAACTTCGTGGGCGCCAGGCCTGCTCTGAGGGAGCTACACAAGCACCTGGCCTGTTTGCAGAAGGCATCCATCGAAGACAAGGCTGCCAAAAATAGCACAGAGTGGCAATGGGACTTTCATCCTGCAGACTCGCCACACAGGAATGGAGCAGCAGAGGCAGCTGTCAAGCTCCTTAAAAGAGCTCTTAACAGTCTTGGCGGAACAACTGGCTGCTATACCTGGGGGGAGTTCCAGACCCTTCTCTACTCTGTAGCCAACTTGACTAATGAGCGACCCATCGACGCCAGGGCACAGGAACAAGAGGACTCAGTGGAGTACTTGACCCCCAACTCACTTATCCTGGGGCGCACCGAACAGGGAGGAGACATACACGGAATCGACATGGAAACCCGCTCTTGGCGCAGACTGAGAGCTGTCCAGGCTGGAGTCGACAGGTTCTGGAAGAAATGGAGTGAACTGGCAGGACCAAACTTGTTCATACGACACAAGTGGCACCGAGCAGAGAGAAGTATCAAGGTTGGAGACGTAGTCTGGATTGCGGACCAGAACGCCCTAAGGGGGCAGTTCCGGCTCGGCCGGGTTGCTACAACATATCCAGACGAGAAGGGGGTTGTCCGGGATGCGGACATAACAACCTGCATGGGTCTTCCTGCTCCCATGGTTCCCAGGGCCCGGAGAAAGGACTCTAACATGCACACGACAATCGTCATTCGCAGGGATGTGCGGAGGTTGGTGATCTTGATTCCTGCTGAAGACCAAGAGGAGGTAAGATAAGTCCTCGCCATGGGTACCCAAAGACTGTGACTCTGTGTTCTTTGCTTAGCTAGCGGGTAACCCTGGGAGGCAACTGAGTGCTTCAAGGGCAAACCTACACTCAGTAGGAGGAAAGGTGGTGGAGCCCACCTCCTTAGTTAATACATATTTGTTTGTAAATGCCTTTAGTTTGAAATTCTCACTGAGAGACTCAAGAGACTGTGCCCTCCTTGGATCTTTGATCAGTCGGCCAAGTGGGAGGTGTTGAGACTTCTAGCTCACTCAGAAAAAGAAAAAAGAGAAAATAATAATATATATATATAAATAGATAAAAGAGAAGCAAATGGATCTGATGTGTTCAATTAAATGGGGAATGAGTGATTTCTTTAAGTTTCTTAGATGCTCGGATATGTTACGTTATGTGCGCATGCGCAGCTTCACTAGAGACTTAAATTATGGCACCTGGTAATCATTTCACGACAGACAATCATCAGGAGCACACAGCCCGTTGGTATGTAACTGCGAACTACTCACAGTCTAGTATTAATGTTTAAGTCACTTATATGTTTGAGCACTAAACGTTTACCTCACTGTGTCGGTGTTAGTTGGCCGAGAGTAACTTGTGGCTCGCTGGGTGCGGTAGCTCAGCGACCCAGATGCTGTATAGCATTAGGCTATCATTATCAGCCATTGCGTTGTGCTGATTGTTCAGCGCACTCTGCTGGTTTCTGGTGGCGGTGGTGATAGCGGAGGTTTTGGTTCGGTGATCCGTGGTGGAGCGCCGCGTTGTGTTGCGTTTGTGCATGGGTGGGTCCTTTGGACAAGGCATGTGGTGGCATGGGTTCTGTGTCCTGTGGCAGCATCCGTGGCAACGGCGGAGTCACTGTGCGCATGCTCCTCTGGCGCTAGGCATTCTGGGTGATGTAGTCAATACTGTTTTAAGCCTGATTAGCCACATTATGATGGTGTTGTAGGCTTATTTTGATTTTCATTATTTGCATTATTATTATATTATATTATTTGAATAATATTTACATTATATATTTGAATAATATATTGTCATTATTTGTTTGTTGTAATTCAGGTTTATGACCTGTGGTCATAGGATTTAAAATAAAATTTAAGGACAAAACACGAGTCATGACATTGTGTGCTTCCTGGTGAGCCTTTTCGGAGGGCTAAAACACGAAAAGTCCGAACACTGTGTCTCTCTTCTCTCTCTCTCTGTCTCTCTGTCTCTCTTCTCTCTGTGTCTCTCTTCTCTCTGTGTCTCTCTGTCTCTCTTCTCTCTCTGTCGCTCTTTTCTCTCTGTCTCTCTTCTCTCTCTGTCTCTCTTCTCTCTGTCTCTCTTCTCTCTGTGTCTCTCTTCTCTCTCTGTCTCTCTTCTCTCTGTGTCTCTCTGTCTCTCTTCTCTCTCTGTCTCTCTTCTCTCTGTCTCTCTTCTCTCTGTGTCTCTCTTCTCTCTGTCTCTCTTCTCTCTGTGTCTCTCTTCTCTCTCTTCTCTCTGTCTCTCTTCACTCTGTGTCTCTCTTCTCTCTCTCTCTCTGTCTCTCTCTGTCTCTCTTCTCTCTGTCTCTCTTCTCTCTGTGTCTCTTTTCTCTCTGTCTCTCTTCTCTCTGTGTATCTCTTCTCTCTCTGTCTCTCTTCTCTCTGTGTCTCTCTGTCTCTCTTCTATCTCTGTCTCTCTCTGTCTCTCTTCTCTCTGTCTCTCTTCTCTCTCTGTCTCTCTTCTCTCTGTCTCTATCCTCTCTCTCTCACTCTCTTCTCTCTCTGTCTGTCTTCTCTCTGTCCCTCTCCTCTCTGTCTCTCTTCTCTTTGTCTCTCGTCTCTCTGTCTCTCTTCTCTCTGTGTCTCTCTTCTCTCTCTGTCTCTCTTCTCTCTGTCTCTATCCTCTCTCTCTCACTCTCTTCTCTCTCTGTCTCTCTTCTCTCTCTGTCTCTCTTCTCTCTGTCTCTCTTCTCTCTGTGTCTCTCTTCTCTATGTCTCTCTTCTCTCTGTCTCTCTTCTCTCTGTGTCTCTCTTCTCTCTCTGTCTCTCTTCTCCCTGTGTCTCTCTGTGTCTCTCTTCTCTCTCTCTCTCTTCTCTCTGTGTCTCTCTTCTCTCTGTGTCTCTTCTCTCTGTCTCTCTTCTCTCGGTGTCTCTCTTCTCTCTCTGTCTCTCTTCTCTCTCTGTCTCTCTTCTCTCTGTGTCTCTCTGTCTCTCTTCTCTCTCTGTCTCTCTTCTCTCTGTCTCTATTCTCTCTGTGTCTCTCTGTGTGTCTCTCTGTCTCTCTTTTCTCTCTGTCTCTCTTCTCTCTGTCTCTCTTCTCTCTCTGTCTCTATTCTCTCTGTCTCTCTTCTCTCTGTGTCTCTCTTCTCTCTCTGTCTCTCTTCTCTCTGTGTCTCTCTGTCTCTCTTCTCTCTCTGTCTCTCTCTGTCTCTCTTCTCTCTGTCTCTCTTCTCTCTGTGTCTCTCTTCTCTCTGTCTCTCTTCTCTCTGTCTTTCTTCTCTCTGTGTCTCTCTTCTCTCTGTCTCTCTTCTCTCTGTGTATCTCTTCTCTCTCTGTCTCTCTTCTCTCTGTGTCTCTCTGTCTCTCTTCTATCTCTGTCTCTCTCTGTCTCTCTTCTCTCTGTCTCTCTTCTCTCTCTGTCTCTCTTCTCTCTGTCTCTATCCTCTCTCTCTCACTCTCTTCTCTCTCTGTCTCTCTTCTCTCTCTGTCTCTCTTCTCTCTGTCTCTCTGCACTCTGTGTCTCTCTTCTCTCTGTCTCTCTTCTCTCTGTGTCTCTCTCTCTCTCCATCTCTCTTCTCTCTGTGTCTCTCTGTCTCTCTTCTCTCTCTGTCTCTCTTCTCTCTGTCTCTCTTCTCTCTGTCTCTCTTCTCTCTGTGTCTCTCTTCTCTATGTCTCTCTTCTCTCTGTCTCTCTTCTCTCTGTGTCTCTCTTCTCTCTCTGTCTCTCTTCTCCCTGTGTCTCTCTGTGTCTCTCTTCTCTCTCTCTCTGTCTCTCTGTCTCTCTTCTCTCTGTGTCTCTCTTCTCTCTGTGTCTCTCTGTCTCTCTTCTCTCTCTGTCGCTCTTTTCTCTCTGTCTCTCTTCTCTCTCTGTCTCTCTTCTCTCTGTCTCTCTTCTCTCTGTGTCTCTCTTCTCTCTCTGTCTCTCTTCTCTCTGTGTCTCTCTGTCTCTCTTCTCTCTCTGTCTCTCTTCTCTCTGTCTCTCTTCTCTCTGTGTCTCTCTTCTCTCTGTCTCTCTTCTCTCTGTGTATCTCTTCTCTCTCTGTCTCTCTTCTCTCTGTGTCTCTCTTCTCTCTCTTCTCTCTGTCTCTCTTCACTCTGTGTCTCTCTTCTCTCTCTCTCTCTGTCTCTCTCTGTCTCTCTTCTCTCTGTCTCTCTTCTCTCTGTGTCTCTCTTCTCTCTGTCTCTCTTCTCTCTGTGTATCTCTTCTCTCTCTGTCTCTCTTCTCTCTGTGTCTCTCTGTCTCTCTTCTATCTCTGTCTCTCTCTGTCTCTCTTCTCTCTGTCTCTCTTCTCTCTCTGTCTCTCTTCTCTCTGTCTCTATCCTCTCTCTCTCACTCTCTTCTCTCTCTGTCTCTCTTCTCTCTCTGTCTCTCTTCTCTCTGTCTCTCTGCAGTCTGTGTCTCTCTTCTCTCTGTCTCTCTTCTCTCTGTGTCTCTCTCTCTCTCCATCTCTCTTCTCTCTGTGTCTCTCTGTCTCTCTTCTCTCTCTGTCTCTCTTCTCTTTGTCTCTCTTCTCTCTGTCTCTCTTCTCTCTGTGTCTCTCTTCTCTATGTCTCTCTTCTCTCTGTCTCTCTTCTCTCTGTGTCTCTCTTCTCTCTCTGTCTCTCTTCTCCCTGTGTCTCTCTGTGTCTCTCTTCTCTCTCTCTCTCTTCTCTCTGTGTCTCTCTTCTCTCTGTGTCTCTTCTCTCTGTGTCTCTCTGTCTCTCTTCTCTCTCTGTCGCTCTTCTCTCTCTGTCTCTCTTCTCTCTGTCTCTCTTCTCTCTCTGTCTCTCTTCTCTCTGTCTCTCTTCTCTCTGTGTCTCTCTTCTCTCTCTGTCTCTCTTCTCTCTGTGTCTCTCTGTCTCTCTTCTCTCTCTGTCTCTCTTCTCTCTGTCTCTCTTCTCTCTGTGTCTCTCTTCTCTCTCTGTCTCTCTTCTCCCTGTGTCTCTCTGTGTCTCTCTTCTCTCTCTCTCTGTCTCTCTGTCTCTCTTC
Organism: Coregonus lavaretus; assembly: GCF_964263955.1. Classification (NCBI taxonomy): domain Eukaryota; kingdom Metazoa; phylum Chordata; class Actinopteri; order Salmoniformes; family Salmonidae; genus Coregonus; species Coregonus lavaretus. The sequence goes on from NW_028166128.1 coordinate 23,705, forward strand.
TCTCTGTGTCTCTCTTCTCTCTGTGTCTCTCTGTCTCTCTTCTCTCTCTGTCGCTCTTTTCTCTCTGTCTCTCTTCTCTCTCTGTCTCTCTTCTCTCTGTCTCTCTTCTCTCTCTGTCTCTCTTCTCTCTCTGTCTCTCTTCTCTCTCTGTCTCTCTTCTCTCTGTCTCTCTTCTCTCTGTGTCTCTCTTCTCTCTGTATCTCTCTGTCTCTCTTCTCTCTCTGTCTCTCTTCTCTCTCTGTCTCTCTTCTCTCTGTCTCTCTTCTCTCTGTGTCTCTCTTCTCTCTGTGTCTCTCTTCTCTCTGTATCTCTCTGTCTCTCTTCACTCTCTGTCTCTCTTCTCTCTCTGTGTATCTCTTCTCTCTCTGTCTCTCCTCTCTCTGTGTCTCTCTGTCTCTCTTCTCTCTCTGTCTCTCTCTCTTCTCTCTCTGTCTCTCTTCTCTCTGTGTCTCTCTGTCTCTCTTCTCTCTCTGTCTCTCTCTGTCGCTCTTCTCTCTGTCTCTCTTCTCTCTGTGTATCTCTTCTCTCTCTGTCTCTCTTCTCTCTGTGTCTCTCTGTCTCTCTCTGTCTCTCTTCTCTCTCTGTCTCTCTTCTCTCTGTCTCTATCCTCTCTCTCTCTCTTCTCTCTCTGTCTCTCTTCTCTCTCTGTCTCTCTTCTCTCTGTCTCTCTTCACTCTGTGTCTCTCTTCTCTCTGTCTCTCTTCTCTCTGTGTCTCTCTCTCTCCATCTCACTTCTCTCTGTGTCTCTCTGTCTCTCTTCTCTCTGTGTCTCTCTTCTCTCTCTGTCTCTCTTCTCCCTGTGTCTCTCTTCTATCTCTCTCTCTTCTCTCTGTCTCTCTTCTCTCTGTGTCTCTCTTTTCTCTGTGTCTCTCTGTCTCTCTTCTCTCTCTCTCTCTCTTCTCTCTGTCTCTCTTCTCTCTGTCTCTATTCTCTCGGTGTCTCTCTCTGTGTCTCTCTGTCTCTCTTCTCTCTCTGTCGCTCTTCTCTCTCTGTCTCTCTTCTCTCTGTCTCTCTTCTCTCTGTGTCTCTCTTCTCTCTGTCTCTCTTCTCTCTGTGTATCTCTTCTCTCTCTGTCTCTCTTCTCTCTGTGTCTCTCTTCTCTCTCTTCTCTCTGTCTCTCTTCACTCTGTGTCTCTCTTCTCTCTCTCTCTCTTCTCTCTGTCTCTCTTCTCTCTGTGTCTCTCTTCTCTCAATGTCTCTCTTCTCTCTGTCTCTCTTCTCTCTGTGTCTCTCTTCTCTCTGTGTCTCTCTTCTCTCTCTGTCTCTCTTCGCTCTGTGTATCTCTCTGTATCTCTC
>NW_028166128.1:27500-33531 GCF_964263955.1 Coregonus lavaretus
TCTCTCTTCTCTCTGTCTCTCTTCTCTCTGTGTCTCTCTTCTCTATGTCTCTCTTCTCTCTGTCTCTCTTCTCTCTGTGTCTCTCTTCTCTCTCTGTCTCTCTTCTCCCTGTGTCTCTCTGTGTCTCTCTTCTCTCTCTCTCTCTTCTCTCTGTGTCTCTCTTCTCTCTGTGTCTCTTCTCTCTGTCTCTCTTCTCTCGGTGTCTCTCTTCTCTCTCTGTCTCTCTCTCTCTCTGTCTCTCTTCTCTCTGTGTCTCTCTGTCTCTCTTCTCTCTCTGTCTCTCTTCTCTCTGTCTCTATTCTCTCTGTGTCTCTCTGTGTGTCTCTCTGTCTCTCTTTCTCTCTGTCTCTCTTCTCTCTGTCTCTCTTCTCTCTCTGTCTCTATTCTCTCTGTCTCTATTCTCTCTGTGTCTCTCTGTGTGTCTCTCTGTCTCTCTTTTCTCTCTGTCTCTCTTCTCTCTGTCTCTCTTCTCTCTCTGTCTCTATTCTCTCTGTCTCTCTTCTCTCTGTGTCTCTCTTCTCTCTCTGTCTCTCTTCTCTCTGTGTCTCTCTGTCTCTCTTCTCTCTCTGTCTCTCTCTGTCTCTCTTCTCTCTGTCTCTCTTCTCTCTGTGTCTCTCTTCTCTCTGTCTCTCTTCTCTCTGTCTTTCTTCTCTCTGTGTCTCTCTTCTCTCTGTCTCTCTTCTCTCTGTGTATCTCTTCTCTCTCTGTCTCTCTTCTCTCTGTGTCTCTCTGTCTCTCTTCTATCTCTGTCTCTCTCTGTCTCTCTTCTCTCTGTCTCTCTTCTCTCTCTGTCTCTCTTCTCTCTGTCTCTATCCTCTCTCTCTCACTCTCTTCTCTCTCTGTCTCTCTTCTCTCTCTGTCTCTCTTCTCTCTGTCTCTCTGCACTCTGTGTCTCTCTTCTCTCTGTCTCTCTTCTCTCTGTGTCTCTCTCTCTCTCCATCTCTCTTCTCTCTGTGTCTCTCTGTCTCTCTCTCTCTCTGTCTCTCTTCTCTCTGTCTCTCTTCTCTCTGTCTCTCTTCTCTCTGTGTCTCTCTTCTCTATGTCTCTCTTCTCTCTGTCTCTCTTCTCTCTGTGTCTCTCTTCTCTCTCTGTCTCTCTTCTCCCTGTGTCTCTCTGTGTGTTGAGACTTCTAGCTCACTCAGAAAAAGAAAAAAGAGAAAATAATAATATATATATATAAATAGATAAAAGAGAAGCAAATGGATCTGATGTGTTCAATTAAATGGGGAATGAGTGATTTCTTTAAGATTCTTAGATGCTCGGATATGTTACGTTATGTGCGCATGCGCAGCTTCACTAGAGACTTAAATTATGGCACCTGGTAATCATTTCACGACAGACAATCATCAGGAGCACACAGCCCGTTGGTATGTAACTGCGAACTACTCACAGTCTAGTATTAATGTTTAAGTCACTTATATGTTTGAGCACTAAACGTTTACCTCACTGTGTCGGTGTTAGTTGGCCGAGAGTAACTTGTGGCTCGCTGGGTGCGGTAGCTCAGCGACCCAGATGCTGTATAGCATTAGGCTATCATTATCAGCCATTGCGTTGTGCTGATTGTTCAGCGCACTCTGCTGGTTTCTGGTGGCGGTGGTGATAGCGGAGGTTTTGGTTCGGTGATCCATGGTGGAGCGCCGCGTTGTGTTGCGTTTGTGCATGGGTGGGTCCTTTGGACAAGGCATGTGGTGGCATGGGTTCTGTGTCCTGTGGCAGCATCCGTGGCAACGGCGGAGTCGCTGTGCGCATGCTCCTCTGGCGCTAGGCATTCTGGGTGATGTAGTCAATACTGTTTTAAGCCTGATTAGCCACATTTTGATGGTGTTGTAGGCTTATTTTGATTTTCATTATTTGCATTATTATTATATTATATTATTTGAATAATATTTACATTATATATTTGAATAATATATTGTCATTATTTGTTTGTTGTAATTCAGGTTTATGACCTGTGGTCATAGGATTTAAAATAAAATTTAAGGACAAAACACGAGTCATGACATTGTGTGCTTCCTGGTGAGCCTTTTCGGAGGGCTAAAACACGAAAAGTCCGAACAGTCATAAACCAGGGTTCTCCTTTTACATGGATAATGCAAGGACTAGAACATTCGTCATGAGACTAACTTCTGATAAGCTAACAGTCCACCCATAAAGCTGTCTGCTCATCTGCTGACTTACTAGGCAAATCATTAATGAGTGAAAGCCAAGAAGAGGATAGAGTCTACAGTTAAAGGACTACTTAAAACCCAGTTGGCGGAAAACACGTGAATTTGAGTTAAACGCTAGAAAAGTTGGCAAGATGGCAGCATCAGAGGAGGAGCTGGAGAGGCTAAAACAGAAGCGGTCAGCAGCCCAGACTGCGTTCACTAGAAGAGCCAATTACCTCGTCTCCAGAGCTAGTGCACTGGGGGAAAGTGAAATGAGAAGTGAGTGGAGGAACTTTAAAGTGGATCACTCCAGAGTCAGAGATGCAGGATTTGAGTATGCCATGGCCCTGAGAGAAGTGGACGACGATGAAGTCAAAAAGAAGGCGGAAAACATTGACGGAAAAACAGCAGAATGTGACTGTAAGTTTGATGAAACTGAACAAATCATCCTGATCAACTTCTGGACAAGGTTCGCTGAGGCGGAAATTACCACCCTCACTGAAGAGGCTGGATCAGCCATGACCAGGCCGAGGCAACCGATCACCACCATATGACCAGAAGGGAATGTGAATTGATTCATAGGAACCTGGAACGGGAGGTCTACAACTTCGAACAAGGATTGGATGAGTGGAAGGATTTGATCCCTCGGTCCAAGCAACAGAGTCAAAGGACCAGATCCGGAAGTTGAAGAAAGGCGTGAAAACTGTGGGATGAGTGGGCATGGAAAGGCGGTTCTCAATCTGACAACGAAGAGAAACTGGAAGAGAACCAATTGTGGAGCAGGAGGAGCCAGTTGGGGCTTACAACTACAGGCCCCAGATCAGCCTAGAACGTGCACGCTTGCCCATGTTTGCTGGTAATATGAGGGATTATTACCGCTGGAAAGCTGAATGGGAGGACTTGCAACGTCTGGGAAACCCTCATGGATTGGAAAATGTGAGGAAATTCCATCTCCTGGGAAGCCTAGATGAAAAAGTCAAGAGGGACCTCGTATTGTCCAGCTGTGGATCCGCCAATGACGTGTTCAGGCTCCTGGACAACAAGTACGGAAATAAGCCGAAAATAGTGCTGCTGATTGCACAAGAAGTGCAAGGACTTTTCCCCATTAAAGGAAACCATCCGAGGAAGACAATCGAACTGATTCAAGCCGTGGAGAGAGCTCTTCGTGACCTACAAGTCTTAGGGGAGGAAGATGCTGTAAAGAACCGAGTGGTTGTGCAGTCGATTGAAAGTAAGCTTCCTGACTCCCTGAAAGAAAAGTGGATAACACACAAAAATGACCCTGGAAGCGGGTTTTCACCACGCAACCACTTCGACTGTCTACTGCAATACTTGAAAAAGCAGGAGGACATTCTCGAGGAGCTAGACCAGCTACAGCCTAGCCCGGCGGACAATACTGAGAGGTCAAGCGAAAAGAAAAAGGAAAGGAGGGCATTCACCAGAGCCACATCAGGAAACACCCTAAAGGGCTCTCAACCAAGCTCATGCATCACATGTGGAGACAACGAGCACGGAGGTAGGCTGTTCGCCTGCAAGGTCTTCAAGAAGCTCAATCTGACAGGCAAGAAGGCTCAGCTTAGGAGAGCAGGAGCATGCTTTAAGTGCTTGCGCCTTCATGGTGACGATGGCGGCTGCACACAAAAGTATCTATGCTCAAAGGATGACTGTCAGAAAGAGGGCTCTTCAGACCACAATTACTTGCTCTGTCCAAAGCCACAGATCAAGAAGAAAGAGGAAAAGAGCGGAGAGCAGAGCGAGGCAAAATTGGGGAAAAGGGGGCTTGGACTAACCAACAAACAGGAGGAGCTCTTTGCCAAACTTTCTCCAGAGCTGCGAGCAGAGTTCAAAGAAGCCTTTTCAAATAAGATCACGACAAAAGTGTGTGCTAGCACTGGTTGTGAGCCAAAAGAGTGCCCTGTCATTATGATGCTGTTGGATGTGACGACAAATTCTGGCCAGCTAGTCGGTACGTTGATTGACCTCGCTTCAGATACTAATTATATCTCTAATAAAGCAGCAGAGCGTCTTAAGCTAAATGGTGAGAACATTAAGTTGATTGTCCAAGGTGTTGGAGGGATGGAGAAAACCATTACTACCAAGAAGTATACCCTGAGGCTAAGAGTAAAAACTCCCAAAGGTACAATAGCAGAGCACAAACTCCTTTGTTACGGCTTGGAAGATGTTGCGAAAGTGAACCAGGCTGTCACGCCACAGCAACTGCAGAAGTTCTTTCCAAATGTTCCACTCAAGGACTTGGTCCGGCCCGGAAAGATCGACCTGTTGATTAGCCACAGGGAGGGTCGCCTGGTCCCACAGCCAGTCAGAGTAGTTGGAGACCTCGTCCTCTGGGATGGCCCCCTTGGGAAGACTGTTGGTGGAACGCATCCTGACCTCTTTGAAGTGATAGACCTAGCAGTGCACAGGTCTGAAACACATTTCGCTAGGTCAATGAGAACAGCTTCAAGGGCGTACAAAGAGATTCTCGTGAAGACGGAAGGACCCAGTGGAGTTTCGGTGGAACGAGAAGACGCAATCCTCCGAAACACTGCAACTACCAACAAAGACGTTTTTGAATGGTTCAAGTGGGACAGTATTGGCGCTGCCTGTGACCCTCAGTGTGGTGGCTGCAGATGCGGTAGGTGCCCCCCTGGAGGCAAGGAAATGACCCTAGGAGAGGAAAGAGACTTGGAGAAAATAAAGGAATGTCTCACCTACGTGCAAGCTGACAAGCACAGCGAATCCCCTCACTGGGACGCAGCTTACCCGTGGAAAGGAGACCCCGCAACGCTGCCTGACAATCGACGTGCAGTGGAAGCGACCTTTTTAAACACTGAGAAACGACTGGAGAGGGAGCCGGAATGGAAGGCTGCGTACAGAGAGCAAATCCACGATATGGTCTCAAGAGGGGCTGCCGTTAAAGTCACCCAAGAGGAAATCGATAGCTGGAAGGGACCTAAGTGGTATATCAGTCATTTAGTTGCTCCTAATCCTCACTCAACCACTACCCCTGTAAGAATCGTCTGGAACAGTAGCCAAGAATTCATGGGAATAAGTTTAAATGATCTACTGTACAAGGGTCCTGACGTCCTAAATCAGATAAGGGGCGTGCTTCTGAGATTCAGGACTGGGTTGTACGCTGCCCTGGGCGATGTGAAAAAAATGTACAACTCTGTCTGGCTAGAAGACAAAGAAGTACACCTCCATCGATTCCTCTGGAGAGACAATCCTGAGGAGGTGATCGAAGTCTTTGCTGTCGTCAGGGTCAACATTGGCGATAAACCTGCTGGTTGTATCGCCCAGATGGCAATGAGAGAAACAGCCAACCTGCCCCAGTTTGCAGCCATGGTTGAGGAGCGCAGAGTTGTGGTAGAAGATAGTTATGTGGATGACATCTTGACGTCCCACAATGACTTGCGGATACTGGAGAAAATCACCAAAGGAGTGGAAAATATCTTAAAGGCTGGAGGTTTCTCCCTTAAGCCATGGGTCTTATCAGGCCAAAGTGGGAGGTCCGCAACCACAACTGATGCCAGTATCGGTAAGACAACTGTGAGTGTGCCCAAAACACTGGTGTTACCCAACCAGATGCGGGACGAAGAAAGCAAAGCACTTGGAGTCGGCTATGAACCAGAGACTGACAAACTTCGGGTGATGATCTCCGTAAATTTCTCAAAGAAGAGAGGAAAGATGAGGACAGGAGTCGATTTGCGCGAAGAGGAGGTCAGAGGTAAAACTCCAAACCCATTGACCCGTCGGATGCTGCTAAGCCAGATCGCTGGATTCTACGACCCCATTGGTCTTGCCACACCCGCAAAGCAGAAAGGGGTGATGCTTGTGAGAGATGCTTACCAAGAAGTGAGTAGAAGCAGGCCAGTTAAGGACAC
>NW_028166127.1:0-72500 GCF_964263955.1 Coregonus lavaretus
GCTAGATACCTGTGAGAGGAGGGGATAGGGCTAGGTACCTGTGAGAGGAGGGGATAGGGCTAGGTACCTGTGAGAGGAGGGGATAGGGCTAGGTACCTGTGAGAGGCGTGGATAGGGGTAGGTACCTGTGAGAGGAGGGGATAGGGCTAGGTACCTGTGAAAGGAGGGGATAGGGCTAGGTACCTTTGAGAGGCGTGGATAGGGGTAGGTACCTGTGAGAGGAGGGGATAGGGGTAGGTACCTGTGAGAGGAGAGGATAGGGCTAGGTACCTTTGAGAGGAGGGGATAGGGCTAGGTACCTGTGAGAGGAGAGGATAGGGCTAGGTACCTTTGAGAGGAGGGGATAGGGCTAGGTACCTGTGAGAGGCATGGATAGGGCTAGGTACCTGTTAGAGGCATGGATAGGGCTAGGTACCTGTGAGAGGCATGGATAAGGCTAGGTACCTGTGAGAGGCGTGGATAGGGCTAGGTACCTGTGAGAGGAGGTGATAGGGCTAGGTACCTGTTAGAGGCATGGATAGGGCTAGGTACCTGTGAGAGGAGGGGATAGGGCTAGGTACCTGTGAGAGGAGGGGATAGGGCTAGGTACCTGTGAGAGGCGTGGATAGGGGTAGGTACCTGTGAGAGGAGGGGATAGGGCTAGGTACCTGTGAGAGGCGTGGATAGGGGTAGGTACCTGTGAGAGGAGGGGATAGGGGTAGGTACCTGTGAGAGGAGGGGATAGGGCTAGGTACCTGTGAGAGGAGGGGATAGGGCTAGGTACCTGTGAGAGGAGGGGATAGGGCTAGGTACCTGTGAGAGGCGTGGATAGGGGTAGGTACCTGTGAGAGGAGGGGATAGGGCTAGGTACCTGTGAAAGGAGGGGATAGGGCTAGGTACCTTTGAGAGGCGTGGATAGGGGTAGGTACCTGTGAGAGGAGGGGATAGGGCTAGGTACCTTTGAGAGGCGTGGATAGGGGTAGGTACCTGTGAGAGGAGGGGATAGGGGTAGGTACCTTTGAGAGGAGGGGATAGGGCTAGGTACCTGTGCGAGGAGAGGATAGGGCTAGGTACCTTTGAGAGGCGTGGATAGGGGTAGGTACCTGTGAGAGGAGGGGATAGGGGTAGGTACCTTTGAGAGGAGGGGATAGGGCTAGGTACCTGTGCGAGGAGAGGATAGGGCTAGGTACCTTTGAGAGGAGCGGATAGGGCTAGGTACCTGTGAGAGGCATGGATAGGGCTAGGTACCTGTTAGAGGCATGGATAGGGCTAGGTACCTGTGAGAGGCGTGGATAAGGCTAGGTACCTGTGAGATGCGTGGATAGGGCTAGGTACCTGTGAGAGGAGGGGATAGGGCTAGGTACCTGTGAGAGGAGGGGAAAGGCGTGGGAGTGCGTGTGCTGCAGGCAGTTCTTGCGCTGGTGCACCTGCTGGGTCCTCCATTACAGCTGAATCTGACGCTGCGGCCAAGAGAGGTCACCTCTCCTGCCTCATTACTTCCTGATCCAGAAGAGCTTGGCGAATCAGAGAGCTCTATCTGCATGGTGAGGTCAAGGGCGGGAACAACCACAGTGGATGTAGACTCCATCACCCATGCTACAATATCCATGCACTTGGCACTAAACTCATGTCTGCTCATCTGCAATGTTAAAAGACCATACAGAGTTAGTTTGTTAAAGGGGCTGCACTGATATAAAATGTAGAACCATTTACTCAAGCTAGTCAATTAAAGCAGTGGTTCAGGATTAAAGGTCCTGCAGGATTTCCACAAATGAATGTTTGGTCCATTTTACCAACATTAACTACTTTAGAGGTGACTATAACTCACCCCGGCACGCATATTCTCACTCAGCAGATTCCAATGGCTGAAAAGTAAATAAATGCAAGTACACAATGAACTACATGACATTACCTCTATTATCTTAGACTATGTTATGGATGGACATTACCTCTATTATTTTAGATTACGTTATGGATGGACATTACCTCTATGATTTTAGATTACGTTATGGATGGACATTACCTCTATTATTTTAGATTACGTTATGGATGGACATTACCTCTATTATTTTAGATTACGTTATGGATGGACATTACCTCTATTATTTTAGATTACGTTATGGATGGACATTACCTCTATTATCTTAGATTACGTTATGGATGGACATTACCTCTATTATCTTAGACTACGTTATGGATGGACCTCTATGGAACTAGGCCACACCCAGACATCCCTGATTGGTTATTTGGTCCGTTGAGTCCTTTGTATTGGCCCGAGACTATGGGAGACTCTCAATCTCCTCGCCTCCTTCTCAAAACCCATTGGATGAGAAGGTCAGAAGGGCGGGACCTCTGGCTTTCTCATCCAATGGGTTTTGAGAAGAGAGGACACGAGGAGTATGCAATTGAGATAGGGAACATATCTAGGGGATGCATGGGGAAGCCAAAGAGCAACTTACTCGTCCTTCATGTCCTGCACAAAGGTGTGTAGGTCTGGGTAGCTTCTCTTTCCCCTGCTGAGGGTGAGGCTGGTCTGGGAAGTTTCATCCTTGTGGGTCACGGTAGTGAAGGTCACCACTGCAGCCTGATGGCGACAACAGAAAGCAGAGTTAGGCTGTAATTCAATTTTGCGTCATTAAAACACAAAATATCTCAATGAAATGTCATACATGTAATAGAAAAATACATCAAATACATCAACTTGTCCGAGAGAGATTTACATGGTTACAAAAACGTCACGCCACTTTTTTCCAAGATGGCGAAGTAGTGCAGTCCTATTTCTGTCGTGTGTCTGTAAATAGCCTGTAAATACCCTGTTTTTTGTATTTTTCGTACATATTTCCCTATCAGACTTTTCATCCTTCTACAAAATATACTTTCCTGCAACCCGCCTCACTCAATGTGGAACGGATTCTATTATCGACTTACCTTTATCTAGAATCTAGAATCTCCAGTTGAAACTAGCTAGCCAGCTAACTAGCTACTTGCTATTAGCCACAGCTAGCGGTGTTTCACCCAGAACATTGGATTTTTTTCCGCGGGATTAATTTTAATCACTGGACATTGATCACCGGATATTCGGCCAGTCTGCACAGCGCGTTATCGACCCAGAACATATCAGTTTTTCCGCCGGAATCACTGAATCACTGGACCTTTAACTCCGGATTCATCGCTACCAGCTAGCTACCACCAGCCAGCTACAACAAAACGGACGCTGTGGTCTGGCTAATCATCCTGAGCTAGGCCCATCGCCCATCTCCCGGCTATCTACCTCTCTGTCAACCGGACGGGACCACCTAGTGTTGACACGGAGCCCCGCCGATCCTACACGACTGGTCTGCCGACGAAATCGTCTGATGTGGTTACGACGTTAACCACGAAGATTCCATCCATCTGCTAGCCCTGGCCCGCTAGCACACGCTAGCCGTGGCCTCTTACTAGTGCTTCACCACCGGACCTTATGATAACTCAGATATACAGCTGATATCTGCTGGACTGTTCCTTTTTACGGTACTACATCCTGTTTATGTTTAGCCTCAGCCCAAACATGGTTAGTTTATTGTTGTTTCGGTTATTTCTAATTGTACTATATCACTGTAGACCCCCCAGCCTAGCTAAACCTGCCTTAGATAGCTCCTTTGCACCTTCCCCTATACACGCGGAGACCGACTCAATTGATGACTCCAGCGATGCTATCTCTTTCATTGTTACCCAACGCTTAGGTTTACCTCCACTTTACTCATATCCTTCCATATCCTTGTCTGTACATAATGCCCTGAATCTTTTCTATAACACCCGGAAATCTGCCCCCTTTATTCTATGTACCCAACGCACTAGAAGACCAGTTCTTAAAGCCTTTAGCCGTATCCTTATTCTAGTCCTCCTCTGTTCCTCTGGTGATGTAGAGGCTAACCCAGGCCCTGCAGCCCTCAGTATCACTCCTACTCCCCAGGCGCTATCATTTGATGACTTCTGTAATCGCAAAAGTCTTGGTTTCTTGCACATAAATATCAGAAGTCTACTTCCTAAGTTTGAGTTATTCACTGCGTTAGCACACTCTGCCAGCCCTCATGTTCTAGCAGTGTCTGAATCCTGGCTCAGGAAGGCCACCAAAAATTCTGAAATGTCCATCCCCAACTATAACATTTTCCGTCTAGATAGAACTGCCAAAGGGGGTGGAGTTGCAATCTACTGTAGAGATAGCCTGCAGAGCTCTATCATACTATCCAGGTCTGTGCCCAAACAGTTTGAGCTTCTACTTCTAAAAATCCACCTTTCCAGAAATAAGTCTCTCACTGTTGCCGCTTGCTACAGACCCCCCTCAGCCCCCAGCTGTGCCCTGGACACCATATGTGAATTGATTGCCCCCCATTTATCCTCAGAGTTTGTACTGCTTGGTGACCTAAATTGGGATATGCTTAATACCCCAGCCATCCTACAATCCAAGCTAGATGCCCTCAACCTCACGCAAATTATCAACGAACCTACCAGGTACAACCCTAAATCCGTAAACATGGGTACCCTCATAGATATCATCCTGACTAACATACCCTCTAAATACACCTCAGCTGTCTTCAACCAGGATCTCAGCGATCACTGCCTTATTGCCTGCGTCCGTAACGGGTCCGCGGTCAAACGGCCACCCCTCATCACTGTCAAACGCTCCCTAAAACACTTTAGCGAGGAGGCCTTCCTAATTGACCTGGCCCAGGTATCCTGGATGGATATAGATCTCATTCCGTCAGTAGAGGATGCCTGGTTGTTCCTTAAAAGTAATTTCCTCTCAATCTTAAATAAACATGCCCCATTCAAAAAATACAGAACTAAGAACCGATATAGCCCCTGGTTCTCCTCAGACTTGACTGCCCTTGACCAGCACAAAAACATCCTGTGGCGTACAGCATTAGCATCAAATAGCCCCCGCGATATGCAACTTTTCAGGGAAGTTAGGAACCAATATACACAAGCAGTCAGGAAAGCAAAGGCTAACTTTTTCAAACAGAAATTTGCATCCTGTAGCACTAACTCCAAAAAGTTTTGGGACACTGTAAAGTCCATGGAGAATAAGAGCACTTCCTCCCAGCTGCCCACTGCACTGAGGCTAGGAAACACTATCACCACCGATAAATCTACAATAATCGAGAATTTCAACAAGCATTTTGCTACAGCTGGCCATGCTTTCCATCTGGCTACCACTAACCCGGCCACCAACTCTGCACCCTCTGCTGCAACTTGCCCATGCCCCCCCCGCTTCTCCTTCACACAAATTCAGACAGCTGATGTTTTGAAAGCGCTGCAAAATCTGGACCCCTACAAATCAGCTGGGCTAGACAATCTGGACCCTTTCTTTCTAAAACTAGCCGCCGAAATTGTCGCAACCCCTATTACTAGTCTGTTCAACCTCTCTTTCATAACGTCTGAGATCCCCAGAGATTGGAAAGCTGCCGCGGTCATCCCCCTCTTCAAAGGGGGTGACACTCTAGATCCAAACTGCTACAGACCTATATCCATCCTGCCCTGCCTTTCGAAAGTATTCGAAAGCCAAGTTAACAAACAGATCATCGACCATTTCGAATACCACCGTACCTTCTCCGCTATGCAATCCGGTTTCCGAGCTGGTCACGGGTGCACGTCAGCCACGCTCAAGGTCCTAAACGATATTATAACCGCGATTGATAATAGACAGTACTGTGCAGCCGTCTTCATCGACCTGGCCAAGGCTTTCGACTCTGTCAACCACCGCATTCTTATTGGCAGACTAAATAGCCTTGGTTTCTCAAATGACTGCCTCGCCTGGTTCACCAACTACTTCTCAGATAGAGTTCAGTGTGTCAAATCGGAGGGCCTGTTGTCTGGACCTATGGCAGTCTCTATGGGGGTGCCACAGGGTTAAATTCTTGGGCCGACACTTTTCTCCGTGTATATCAAGGATGTCGCTCTTGCTGCTGGTGACTCTCAGATCCACCTCTACGCAGACGACACCATTTTGTATACATCTGGCCCTTCATTGGACACTGTGTTAACAAACCTCCAAACGAGCTTCAATGCCATACAACAATCCTTCAGTAGCCTTCAACTGCTCTTAAACACTAGTAAAACTAAATGCATGCTTTTCAATCGAACGCTGCTAGCACCCGCCCACCCAACTAGAATCACCACTCTCGACGGGTCTGACCTAGAGTATGTGGACAACTACAAATATCTAGGTGTCTGGTTAGACTGTAAACTCAACTTCCAGACTCACATAAAGAATCTCCAATCCAAAGTTAAATCTAGAATCGGCTTCCTATTTCGCAACAAAGCCTCCTTCACTCATGCTGCCAAACATGCCCTCGTAAAACTGACTATCCTACCGATCCTTGACTTCGGCGATGTCATTTACAAAATAGCCTCCAACACTCTACTCAGCAAACTGGATGTAGTCTATCACAGTGCCATCCGTTTTGTCTCCAAAGCCCCATACACTACCCACCACTGTGACCTGTACGCTCTTGTTGGCTGGTCCTCACTACATGTTCGTCGTCAAACCCACTGGCTCCAGGCCATCTATAAATCACTGCTAGGCAAATCCCCGCCTTATCTTAGCTCATTGGTCACCATAGCAGCACCCACCCGTAGTCTGCGCTCCAGCAGGTATATCTCACTGGTCATTCCCAAAGCCAACACCTCCTTTGGCCGCCATTCCTTCCAGTTCTCTGCTGCCAATGACTGGAACGAATTGCAAAAATCTCTGAAGCTGGAGACTCTTATCTCCCTCAATAACTTTAAGCATCAGTTGTCAGAGCACCTTACCGATCACTGCACCTGTACACAGCCCATCTGAAATTAGCCCACCCAACTACCTCATCCCTATATTGTTATTTATTTTGCTCTTTTGCACCCCAGTATCTCTATTTGCACATAATCTCTTGCACATCTAGCATTCCAGTGTTAATACTATTGTAATTATTCTGCACTATAGCCTATTTATTGCCTTACCTCCATAACTTGCTACATTTGCACACACTGTATATATATTTTCTGTTGTATTTCTGACTTTATGTTTTTTTACCCCATATGTAACTCTGTGTTGTTTTTATTGCACTACTTTGCTTTATCTTGGCCAGGTCGCAGTTGTAAATGAGAACCTGTTCTCAACTGGCTTACCTGGTTAAATAAAGGTTAAATAAATAAAAATAAAATAAAAATAAAAGCCTACACGAAATACAGCCCTTATTTTATGTGTTTCTAAAATCGCCTATGGGAAAAATTAATGGTGGAAAAACGATTGGAACCATTTCCCTGTTTGACCGCTAGGTTTTATGGGTATTATCACACCTCCACTGTAACACTCTATAGAGGGGTTGGTTGTTTAGCAACAAAACTGGCATGCAACTATGGGGCAAAATAGACAGGGTTTGACTTAGACAACATGTAAACTATATTTAGTCTCTAAATGTTTAATGCAAACATAAATACATTTGAACAATGAACTCGTCTCAAATACATTGTTACAGTTGTTGTTGGTTAGCTAGGTAGCGAATTTTAGTCATTGCATAGACATGATATCAGTCAAAACACCTCAAAACAAGACATGGTATCAATAACACCATACAACGAGCTGAAACATGCCATAGAGCTACGATTCCCCACATGGCAGCTTGTTGTTAGCTGAGGTACAGAATCATAACAAGATACACGACTTCCGGCCATCGATGCGCGAGCATCATTTTCGTGACGTCAGCCAACCCTTCTATGGCTCCTGGTCAAAAGTAGTACACTAGCCTACATAGGGAATAGGGTGCCATTTTGGACGAATTTATGAAGGTGCTGTCATAACCTTTGACCCCCATTTGACCCTACTGTACCTTTAGCCAACTCTCATGACTCCCCGGCCATATACTTTCTAGTTTGATATTACAGCATGAATAGCACATTATTTCATTTGTTAAACAATATTTAATCCACAGTAATTAATATAATTGAAGATTTAAAAATAAATAACATGTCTACCTTGAACTCTTTATTCTCCATCTCCTTGCAAAATCAGCACATTTCCTTGCCAAAATGAACGCGCATCCAGAGCGAAAACAAACGCAATCCTCCAGCACTAGGGAGGATTAGACTGAACTGCTCCAGCGGTTTTTGATCAGTTTCAACATTTATCAGTGATGACGTAACAATGACCTGTACAGATTTGACGCACTTTCGATCTCGTGCTGATGCAACACTCTGTGTTGTTGAAAGCTCATGTATGGAAATCCTGCGAGTTGTAAACAAATGTAGGCTATTGTTGCCCTTAAAACTGTAATGTTGAGGACGCCATGAAAAATAAAATACATAACCCACACCGTTAGGCCAAGGTACATGCAATATTCATCACTTTGCCAATAGACTTCTTGTTCCTTGTTGTATGTAGCCTTTCTTTTGGGATTAGCACCACTGTCACCTAGAAATTGATACTGCGGTTGTCACATAAAACAGATAACCCATAGTTCATTATTAAATAACATAACTCATTTCTTTATTTTATTACTCATAAAATATACAGCAATCTTCAGATACTGAAAGAATTCATGGGAGTTTCGAATTCAGTCACTATTTCATATGTACATGCTAGTTTCATCCTTTTAAAGAAAAAAAAGGACACGAAAAAACCTGTGAACCTCCTGATCCTGATTTGACGAACATAGCATATGTATTGTACATATTTCCAGTTAAAATTATTTTCAAAAAGAGACAAAAACGGGGGTTTGAACAAGCAATCACATAAAAGGATTGAGTGGTTTCATTTTTTTGAAGAAGTTAAGCAAGCAAAACCTGTCAAAATACATTGATTATAAGACCAAGACAAATAATATATATATATTTTTTTCAACAGAAGAAAATCTAAATGCTGCTGTCCTACCATTGGTTTACAGTGTTTCTCCTCTCCAAGGGAGGCATGTTTTCCCCCTCGTATGCCTCGGAATAGTATCAGTGCTTTTCACAAACGTTGTAGTACTTAGTGTGCATCATTGTTTTCGCTCATACAGCTGCCCCTACTCTCCTAACCTCCCCTCAGTAACTAAAGAAGGCACAAAATGATGACATAAATATCACAAGAAAGAATACATGAATTAATAATTTACTTTCTAAAATATTTTCTAGAGGGCAAAGGACAGGTAGGTTTAATAACGCAAATGTAAAAAGTCCTGTCGCTCACATACAAATGCAAAATCTAAATGGCACCCTATTCTTTATAGAGTACACTACTTTTGACCAGAACCCTATGGCCCTGGTCAAAAGTAGTGTACTATAAAGGGAATAGGGTGCCATTGGGGATGGAAATTCTTTGAAATTACTCATGAGAGCAAATACTACGATTCTTTGGTTCCCACAGAGGGTCAGGAGCTTAAGACATGAATGATTTTATTAAAATGTTTGTTCATAAAAAATAAATGATTTCCCCTCCTCCCACATGGATTACAGACAAGAGGCTAGGTGCGTTCTGACTGTCTTAGTGTGCGGATAAACATGACCATCACTCTCATAAAACTTAAATGAAACATCACTCCTTATGTTTTTTCTCAGGCCAAAACGCTCAATCCCATTTCTACTGTCAAAACAGGTTTTGAAAAGGCTTCTTCCACATCTTTTGGTCCATGTCTGTTTTTCACTCAGTGAAGTGCTACTATCCCCTTGGACTACAGGTTATTGCCGTCATAAGGTGTCCGTCTGTCTGTTGGCTGGACAGTTTCTACCGTTTAGGACCTTTGTGGGTAAAGGTAAAGGTGGGGTATAGCAGCAGCAGTTCCTCTGAAGTCCAGTATCTGCTGGAAGGACACCTGGTGGTATGAGAGGATGAGTGTGGCCAGCCAGCCTGTTGTGCCTCCCCCTCTCCCTCCCTCCCTCCCTCCATTTCTCTCTCTCCAACTGCGGGACTCTTAAGGCTCCTGTGCGGACTGTCTCGGCTCGTGCCCTCCCAAAGCTGGCTGTGGTGATTTAAGACACGGTGTGTATGTGTGGATTTGTTTGTGGCCTCTGCCCCACTTCACTGTCCATCCGCCTGCCCTTGGCTCCTCTCCTGGGCAGCGACCACCACCCCCCTCAGTATGTCTTTGAGTCTGAGTCGTTGAGTTCCTCATCCTTGTAGAAGCCTCCATCGTGGTCGCGGTGGCCGATGTTGTTGAAGCTGCAGTAGGAGCTGTGCTCGCTGCGCAGCACGGGCAGGCTGTCGAAGGTCACACTCTTGGAGGGGCTGGTGGTGTAGTGGTTAATGGCACTGAAGGACAGGCTGGGCGCCGGGTTGCAGGGGGACACGGGCATCATGGTGGCCAGGATCAGCGCCAGGCAGTCCGCCACGTCTTTGTTGGGGGCGCAGGCCAAGGCAGGCGTGTAACCTGAGGGGTTCAAACAGAACAGCAGAGGGTCACTTCAGGAGCATCACCGTTTACTATAACACTTTTGGTGAAAAACATGAAATAACACCAGGCTAGGAGATACAAAGTTAAGACAATAACCAAGCAGTGGACTAGAGAGAAACATTTGTGGACACATTGAGAAGAGAAGTACAGAAGAAAACGGTGTTAGCGTTATGGATCTTACCATTCTCATCGACTGCGAGCACACTAGTAGCTCCTGAACCACCACCGTCAGACCATTTCTGGCTGCAACGTGTAACGGCCTGAGGAGAAAGTACCGTCAGATTAGCCAGCAGCAAATGAGGATACCTCCCAAATGCCAGACTATTCCCTATATAGTGCACTTCTTCTAATTCTTCTGGCCCAATTAATACAGCTGAACCATACGTACGTCTGTAAGGCTGCGTTAGTCGAGTTGATGAGGTTCCTGTCTGTAATCTTCTCCAATATCAACAAAGCACTGGTTTCATGCCCCTTTAAAAACCAGAGTCAAACATGTCAGACCAAAATTTCAACCAGAGAGAGCCAACTGTTCAGATGAACGTCATCTTCATGTGGGGATGCTCACCTTACTGCAGGCCAGATGAAGAGCAGTGTTCTTGACTGCATCCTGCAGGGTGAGCTCTGCTTTGGCACTGCTCACCAACAGCTCTGACACAGACAGAGAAACATAAAGAAACTCAATTAGGAAATTAAGCGACTTATTAAAATGTAAAACAGACATGTTGAACTTAAGCCGGCTGGGCGAGGCAAAGCGGAGGAGAGGGGGCTGCGTACCGACAGCGTTGGTTTGTCCGTTCTCAGCAGCCATCATGAGGGAGGTCTTCCCGGAGGCATCGGGGGAGTTGACCTGGGCGTTGTGGCCTAGCAGCAGCTGAAGACACTCCACGTGGTCCGTGAAAGCCGCCGCATGCAGGGGGGTCCTGGAGAGAGAGGAAACTTATTTCACCGATATCATGTAGGACTGTTGTAAACAAGTTTGTTCAATTAACCCTGTTTATACCATAGAAATATAAAATCACTAATAGATGTATTAAAAGTAATCTACAATCCCTCATCCAACCCCAGAGGTCATTTTATTCCCAAGACAACATTATTCTCCAGAAGAAAAGGACTTTGTCATGTGCTGTAGTTACCGGTTCTTGGTGTCAGTGGCGTTGACAATGGCCGGCCCCAGAGTGTCAATCAGCATCTCTGCAGCCCCCTCGTTGTCATTGATCACAGCTCAGTGGAGGGGGCTGAACGAGTTGCCCTCGGTCTTGTGGAAAACCTCCTGTTCCAGCAGCACCTCTACACACGTGTCATGGCCTAGTGGAAGATTGATTCATACCGGAAAAAGATGACGTCGCTGCAGACCACAACAATACTCTCAGAGAAAGCTACACATCTGACAATGGTGAAGTCACAAAATATGTTTTAGCTACAACATATGCTATGTCAATCCCTGACAAAGTCCTGTTTCAGTGTAAGGTCCTCCACTGAGAGTCATAACCCCTAATTCTGTTGTAGTCTTGTTCATTCCCCCACATGGCTCCGTCCACACCAATCGAATGCTTTTCAAGCCACAAGAGGGAGTGAATGAGTGTACACTTCATGGAGGAGAGAACAGAGCTACAGTCCAGTTAGTCAGTACGTACCGTTGTATGTAGGGGTGTAACGATCCATCTACTACATCGATGTATCGATTTATATTCCTATGATCCAACTACATCGATCTGTGCTCGGCGAGTTGGCCTTTTGGACAACATATATCACTCTAACATCGTTTTAAAATGTAATAAATCGATTGTATCGATACTAGGAAATAACCCATTGGATTTAAGCACGTCAGACTTTATATGGATGTTTTTTCTTAGCACTTTTAATGATAAAGGCTTTAAACATTACTCGATTCAGTCTGCCTATCCGTGACGTCATCGCCCCACGCCAGCAGCAGCGCAAAGGCGCAAAGACAACAAAACATAGCATGGCGGACGACAGAGGAGAAGCCGACGAGCGAGAAATTATCAAGCCACCATTGCGGTCCTTACAAGGAACAGGAATCTAGGAAACTTCACCTGCACTGTCCAGTATCCAGGTATTTATTTCAGTCACACTGGTTGAATTTTTGGCTAAAAGGTTACTGAATCGATTTCAAGTCACTGAATCGTTTCGGATCGTATCGTTCTAAATGAACCAATATCGTCCTTGAATCGTATCGACAACCACGAATCGTGATACAAATCGAATCGTTACACCCCTAGTTGTATGGCCTGCCTAATTCAGGGACATGTTTACGGTGCTGAAGAGAGAAAATCAGAAAAGATCTAGTGTTCCGTTAGTCCAGTACGTACCGTTATAGCAGGCCCAGTGTAGTGGCGTGTAGCCCTGGTTGTCTGTGATGACGGGGAGGGTCTCCACTGACTGGGCGGCGTGTAGGAGCCCCCCCAGCACCCCGATGTGTCTGGATGCCGCCGCCAGGTGGACAGGGGTCCGCCCCTTACAGTCCCGAACCAGGAAGCTGGCGCTGTGCTGCAGCAGGGCCTCCACACACTCCTCATGACCCTTCAACGCCTGGGAGGAAGGGCGGGGAGACAAGAATGGATTTGAATAACTAATAATCAATGATATAATAATGAATCATCAATTATTACAAATGATGTCTGGAGGCAGGTCCCCCTACAGGGATGAATACACCACTACCCATGGACAACTACTTTTCTGAAGATAATATGTATATTTGAGCCTCCCCGTCTCTTTCTGTGTGTGAGCGTATACAGCCAGCTCTCCTCCTCACCCCTCTGTGTAGCGCTGTTCTGCCCCACTTGTCTTTGGCTTCTACGCTGGCTCCCTTGTTGAGCAGTGAGTACACACAGTCTGTGTGTCCGCTCAGCACCGACAGCATCAGAGGGGTTCTGATACACAAGACAACAAGGTCATATTACAAACTGGTAATAACCAGGCTGAGTCCCAAATGGCAACCTATTCCCTATATGGTACACTACTTTTGACCCGAGCCCATAGGGTTCTGGTTTAAAGTAGTGCACCAAGTAGGGCATAGGGTGCCATTTGGGACGTAGACCTAGTGTCAAAATCTCTTTATTTCAGGAATTGTATCCAAAACCCAATTGACTTACTGTCCATTCCCGTCTTGAACGTCCACTGCACTCTGGAGGTCAGCATTTCCAATCAGCAAACGCAAACACTCCGAATGACCGTTGGTAGCTAGAGGAGGATAAACAGAGAGGATATAAGAATGTGAGATGATTGACCGTTGGTAGCTAGAGGAGGCTAAACAGAGAGGATATAAGAATGTGAGATGATTGACCGTTGGTAGCTAGAGGAGGCTAAACAGAGAGGATATGAGCTGATTGCTGGACGACTATTACCTTCACATGAACAGACAGATTTCTAGAACAGTGGTATTGGTAGATGACATCCTCATGATGTTAACACAGCAGATAATAAAACATTTTGGGGCTGAGGCCCTCGAAGCCTGTCACCTGCTAGCTGTGTACCTGGCTCTGGATAGAAGTCCCCCTGTGCACTGATCTAGGATCAGCTTACCCTCCCCAGATCCTCAGCAATAATGACAAAAAATGACCTTAGATCAGTGTGTAGTGGGCATTTTCACACTATGCTATATAATATCCCTAGAGTGGACATTGGCGTCCTAGCAACATGACCAAACAAATGTCCATCTTGGTAAGGAAAACTTTTGAATTACAGAATCTCTAGGTCTTACGTGATATCCTATGCGTACCTGCAGCGTGGATGGGGGTCCTCTTCAGGGTGAAGTCTTTAACCAGGATGGAGGCTCCCTGGTTGATGAGGACGTCAACACACTCCACATGGCCTTTAAAGGCATTCAGGTCCAGAGGGGTGCGCCCCTGGCTGTTCCTCACGTCTAGATCCAGCAGAGACTGAACCAGGACCTCCATAGCATGGTGGTGGCCGTGGTACGCCTGAATGGAAACAAACACACAGTCTGAAGCAAAGTCCAGTGGTATGCCTGAACAGATATACACTCCTAATATAATCAATGTCCTATAGTAGACCAGTGGTATGCCTGAACAGATATACACTCCTAATATAATCAATGTCCTATAGTAGACCAGTGGTATGCCAGAACAGATATACACTCCTAATATAATCAATGTCCTATAGTAGACCAGTGGTATGCCAGAACAGATATACACTCCTAATATAATCAATGTCCTATAGTAGACCAGTGGTATGCCAGAACAGATATACACTCCTAATATAATCAATGTCCTATAGTAGACCAGTGGTATGCCTAAACAGATATACACTCCTAATATAATCAATGTCCTATAGTAGACCAGTGGTATGCCAGAACAGATATACACTCCTAATATAATCAATGTCCTATAGTAGACCAGTGGTATGCCAGAACAGATATACACTCCTAATATAATCAATGTCCTATAGTAGACCAGTGGTATGCCTAAACAGATATACACTCCTAATATAATCAATGTCCTATAGTAGACCAGTGGTATGCCAGAACAGATATACACTCCTAATATAATCAATGTCCTATAGTAGACCAGTGGTATGCCAGAACAGATATACACTCCTAATATAATCAATGTCCTATAGTAGACCAGTGGTATGCCAGAACAGATATACACTCCTAATATAATCAATGTCCTATAGTAGACCAGTGGTGCGCCTGAACAGAAATACCCTCCTAATATAATCAATGTCCTATAGTAGACCAGTGGTGCGCCTGAACAGATATACACTCCTAATATAATCAATGTCCTATAGTAGACCAGTGGTATGCCAGAACAGATATACACTCCTAATATAATCAATGTCCTATAGTAGACCAGTGGTATGCCAGAACAGATATACACTCCTAATATAATCAATGTCCTATAGTAGACCAGTGGTATGCCAGAACAGATATACACTCCTAATATAATCAATGTCCTATAGTAGACCAGTGGTATGCCAGAACAGATATACACTCCTAATATAATCAATGTCCTATAGTAGACCAGTGGTATGCCAGAACAGATATACACTCCTAATATAATCAATGTCCTATAGTAGACCAGTGGTATGCCAGAACAGATATACACTCCTAATATAATCAATGTCCTATAGTAGACCAGTGGTGCGCCTGAACAGAAATACACTCCTAATATAATCAATGTCCTATAGTAGACCAGTGGTGCGCCTGAACAGATATACACTCCTAATATAATCAATGTCCTATAGTAGACCAGTGGTATGCCAGAACAGATATACACTCCTAATATAATCAATGTCCTATAGTAGACCAGTGGTATGCCAGAACAGATATACACTCCTAATATAATCAATGTCCTATAGTAGACCAGTGGTGCGCCTGAACAGAAATACACTCCTAATATAATCAATGTCCTATAGTAGACCAGTGGTATGCCTGAACAGATATACACTCTTAATATAATCAATGTCCTATAGTAGACCAGTGGTATGCCTGAACAGAAACAGTCCTAGACCTCTAAAGTAGACCAGTGTCTCTCAAATCGGGTGCCCATTTTTTCTCCCGCCCAGCATCAACATCGAAGGTCCCTGCCAAGCGTGAGATTTAGAAACAAACACACTACTACTCCTCTGTTGGAGGTTGATTAACTCAAATGGCAAAATAAGGAAATCATCCTCATCATCACCGTGTCAAAATATGCATATATTTTACACTAATCAGGAACAGATAGGAACATGGTGTGTGAGTGTCTGGACAATCAACTTTTCGTGGAAAAACAACACCATGCCTGCATCCCAGATAGCACCCTATTTCCCATGTAGTGCAGTACTTTTGATCTGGGCCCATAAGGTTCTGGTCAAAAGTAGTGCACTAAATAGGGAATAGGGTGCCATTTGTCATGTGGCGAGACCCCTACAGGAGCAGGTAGGCTTTACTCACAGCTAAGTGTAGGGGGCTGATGGGAGCTCTGACATCAGAGTCGTTCAGGATGTCTGTCCCTGAGGTTTCCATTAGCTGGGGAAAGACAAGGACGGGCCAGTTTAGACTTGTAACATATTTACTTTGAAGGTTAGTCTAGTAGCATGTTTCATGTTGTAAATCTCAGTGACCAGCCCCTGCAGACATACTGGGGTGTTGCATTCGTATCTTAAACAAGCTAGTGTGAGGAAAAGTAACCAACTGGTACTTACCACATCTAAAGGTGTTTCACTTGCAATCTGGAAAAAGAACATCAAGAGTGACGATGCGGCCACGACAAACATGCAACCACACCTTAAAACCTACTGAATATCAACGTCTGTCCCAAATGGCACCCTATTCCCTATATAGTGCATTACTTTTGACCAGAGCCCTATGGGCCCTACATCCATTTGGGACGCAGACAAAATGGTCTGTGAATGCAGGGCGTCTAGTCCCCTGTGGTTCTGACTCACCAGCTCCAGACAGAGGCGGTGTCCGTACGCAGACGCGTAATGGACTGCGTTGTAGCCCTGATTGTCCCTGATCCCTGGGTTAGCGTCGTTTCGCAGCAAATATTCCAGACACCTAGAGGTCAGAGGTCAAGAGTTCACTAATCATTATACCAACATCAAGACAGACAGATAAGCAAGCAGAGACACTTTCCCAAAGGAGACGTGGCCAAGCTTTCACACTGCAGATTTAACACTAGTATGTATTCAAACACGGCCAACAACATACTCTAGACTACAGTGAAATGTGAAAGGTCATGGCACCACAACATACTCTCCAGACTACAGTGAAATGTGAAAGGTCATGGCACCACAACATACTCTCCAGACTACAGTGAAATGTGAAAGGTCATGGCA
The DNA here is from genome assembly GCF_964263955.1 of Coregonus lavaretus. Taxonomy (NCBI): domain Eukaryota; kingdom Metazoa; phylum Chordata; class Actinopteri; order Salmoniformes; family Salmonidae; genus Coregonus; species Coregonus lavaretus. The sequence goes on from NW_028166127.1 coordinate 17,169, forward strand.
CCACAACATACTCTCCAGACTACATGAAATGTGAAAGGTCATGGCACCACAACATACTCTCCAGACTACAGTGAAATGTGAAAGGTCATGGCACCACAACATACTCTCCAGACTACAGTGAAATGTGAAAGGTCATGGCACCACAACATACTCTCCAGACTACAGTGAAATGTGAAAGGTCATGGCACCACAACATACTCTCCAGACTACAGTGAAATGTGAAAGGTCATGGCACCACAACATACTCTCCAGACTACATTGAAATGTGAAAGGTCATGGCACCACAACATACTCTCCAGACTACAGTGAAATGTGAAAGGTCATGGCACCACAACACACACAACAGTAAGAGAGGTGTGAGACGTACTTTCCGTCTGTGTCGGAGGCAGCAGCGTAGTGGAGCGGGGTGCAACCCCTTTTATCCAGATCGTTCACACTGGCCTCAGACCCCACCAAGGCAAACAGACACTGGTAGTTACAATTGGCTGCCGCATAATGCAGAGGACTCCTAGAAGAACGCACAGAAACCATTCAACATCAACAACAGAAACAACTTATTGGAGCTGTAAAACATTTACATTTTACATTTACGTCATTTAGCAGACACTCTTATCCAGTGCGACTTACAGGAGCAATTAGGGTTAAGTGCCTTGCTGCAGTGCACATAGACACATTTTTCACCTAGGGGATTTGAACCAGCAACCTTTCGGTTACTGACCCAACGCTCTTAACCGCTAGGCTACCTGCCGCCCAATATTTCCCATAATAATTCCTATATGCCCCTATACTATATTCCCCATTATCATAAAGATCACATATGAAAGTTATTTGATGCCACAGACAGACCTTCCGAAGCTGTCCTTTCTGTTGAAGTCTGCCCCTGTGTTGAGCAGCAGATTCAGACAGTCCAGGTTCCTGGTAACAAGATATCAAGTTCAGAAAGGCCCTCGTACATCTGAGCTATCAGGTGGATGGTAACAAGATATCAAGTTCAGAAAGGCTCTCGTACATCTGAGCTATCAGGTGGATGGTAACAAGATATCAAGTTCAGAAAGGCCCTCGTACATCTGAGCTATCAGGTGGATGGTAACAAGATATCAAGTTCAGAAAGGCCCTTTCACATCTGAGCTATCAGGTGGATGGTAACAATGAGAACCTTAAAGAAAAGAGAAACCCGTACACTGCTCTTGCTAGTATCACTGTTTTTATAATGCTAATAAATGCAATAATAAAAAGTGATACTAGCAAGAGCAGTTTGCAGGTTTCTCTTCTCTTTCAAGAAGATATAAAGACAATTTAGACCAGAGCGCAAGTCAATACCACCATGGCATGGAACCACATTATACAGAAATTATACTGCACTAATGATCTATACGATTTTTTTATACTGCTAAACAATGTGAAATGTAAGAGTGTGAATATGTGTTTGTTCTTTCTGGTGGCTTTCCAGTTCATGAACTAAATATTCCTTGGTGTAAAGCCTGGACCAGTCCACTCACCCAACAGCTGCTGCAGCATGTAAACAGGTCCTTCCAAAGTCGTCAGGGGTGTCTATATCAAAGCCTGATGAGAGGAGCTTCCGACAGCAGTCAGAGAACCCACTGAGAGCAGACAGGTGGAGGCGGAACATCCCATGGACGCCTCGCCTGCAACACATTTTTACATTTTAGACTTTAAGCAGACACTCTTATCCAGAGCGACTTACAGTTGATTCAGCTAAGATTGGAAACAGCACCACATCACAGTCCTCATTAAACCCCACAGCAGATCAACACATCAGCATGCTGCAATGCCCTGTCTATCAACCCCCCACACACCACAATGTGTTGAGCATAGTCTCCAAGCGGGAATTCGGTCAATGACAGAATTGCAGATGCATGTTGCATTTTTGCTGGAAACTGTGTGTGTTCTCACTTGGCTGTGTCAGCTCCGTTCGTGATGAGTGTATTGATGAGTAACTCATGGCCGTAGCGAGCAGAGATGTGCAGAGGTGTGTTTCCATTATTTTCTTCACAGTCGATCTCAGCACCTACAGAACACACACACACACACACACAGACACACACAGACACACACAGACACACACACATACACACACACAGACACACACACACGTCAACCACTTGACCCTAGAGGCCTCATGAAGCTTCATGTTCAACCACATTGCAAGTAACATTGCTCTGTGCCAGTGAATCATGGTTTGAAGACAAAAGACAATGCTGAAGAGCCTACTGGTTCATATATATTCAGTTGAGAGCATTCACAGCGACTCACCATTCTGGATGATGGCTTGAGATCTGGAGAAGCGTCCGTGGATGGCCGTCATGTGGAGGGGGGTCTTTCCATCTTTACTCTGCAGATAGAAAGACAAAGATGGTTCACACGGCAGTCTGTGCTGCTGACCACAGGCAAAATCAAACACGTATTGGAGGAGCGCTTGATGGCATTTAGTTTGCATTGTTAGGCCTATTCCATTGGTATTTGAATGTAGACCAGGGCCAAATACTAAGCCATGTGCTGCGTCAGTGTGTGCGTCCCAAATGGCACCCTATTTATAAGTACACTACTTTTTGAACCAAAGTAGTGTACTTATAAAGGGAACAGGGTGCCATTTGGGACACAGGCAGTGTCATCACGGCTCCTTGCTCTATGGGCCCCTGGTCAAAAGTAGTGCACTACATAGGGAATAGGGTGTTATTTAGTTCAGACACAGTGTTGGTCATCCGGTCTCCTCACCTTGATGTTGACGAGGGCCCCGTTGCCCACCAGCAGCTCCAGGCAGAGCGCCCCATGGCGCGAGGCGGCCGTGAAGTGGAGTGGGGCGAAACCCTTCTCGTACACCTGGTTCACGTTGGCGCCACACTCGATCAGCTCATTCACCACCACATCATGCCCGTTGTAGCATGCCACGTGGAGGGGGGTGTTACCGTACCCATTGGGCTAATTTATCTGGAGGGAGCAAGGGAGGGAAAAGAGTGGAGAGAGAGAGAGAGGGGGGGGGGAGAACAAAACAATACATTCCTGATCAGGTCACTTGGTTCTGAAAACCCCCTGGTCCAACATCTCTCTCTTCATTACTTGGTTCTGAAAACCCCCTGGTCCAACCTCTCTCTCTTCATTACTTGGTTATGAAAACCCCCTGGTCCAACCTCTCTCTCTTCATTACTTGGTTCTGAAAACCCCCTGGTCCAACCTCTCTCTCTTCATTACTTGGTTCTGAAAACCCCCTGGTCCAACCTCTCTCTCTTCATTACTTGGTTATGAAAACCCCCTGGTCCAACCTCTCTCTCTTCATTACTTGGTTATGAAAACCCCCTGGTCCAACCTCTCTCTCTTCATTACCTGGTTATGAAAACCCCCTGGTCCAACCTCTCTCTCTTCATTACTTGGTTCTGAAAACCCCCTGGTCCAACCTCTCTCTCTTCATTACTTGGTTATGAAAACCCCCTGGTCCAACCTCTCTCTCTTCATTACTTGGTTATGAAAACCCCCTGGTCCAAATCACTGGCTCTAACCTCTCTCTCTTCATTACTATTATGAAAACCCCCTACACATTTGAATGCGTGTTGACTCACATCCACACCAAGGTCCAGGAGGTACTTGACCACACTGATCATTCCACTGGAGGCTGCAGAGTGGAGAGGGGTGTAGGCCTTCTTGTTTTTACAGGACACCTCTGATCCATGAGAGGCCAGCAGTTTCACCACCTCAATGTGCCCTATGGTAGAGAGAGAGGGGGAGGGATAAAGAGAGAGAGAGAGAGAGAGAGAGAGAGAGAGAGAGAGAGAGAGAGAGAGAGAGAGAGAGAGAGAGAGAGAGAGAGAGAGAGAGAGAGAGGGGAGAGAGAGGGGAGAGAGATAGTAAGGGGGTTAAGAGAGAAACAGAGATACAAACACAGAGAGATAGGCAGAGAGAGGGAGAGATAGATTAGTTTACAGTGGTACACATCACCATAAGCAACACCTACATCATGTTAGTACAACTGAAAACATCTAATCAACCTACTTAGTACATGATTCTGACATAATAACACACTAGATGTGGCTCATACAGCTGAGCTGTGAGACTAACACACAGTCCATTCATTCATTCATTCATTGGTATAAAGGACTTAGTCAGAATGTAAATTATGTGGTAAACTCATCACCCATGTAAGCAGCCCAGTGGATTGCTCGGCGATCCTTCTTGTCAAAGGCATTAATGTTGGCTCCTCTGGAGAGAAGCAGCCTCACCATCTAACAGGGAGAGGAGAGAGAAACAAAACACAGGTTGAGGAAAACTAAACAGCAAAATCCGCTAAATCTGGCTTCAAAGCCTTCCCTTTAAAATTATATATTTTGTATTCACAATGAATGAAAGATAACATGTAAAGACATGGTACATTTCTCCCCTTTTAGTCCCCCTTTGACCTCCCCCTCCCCCCAGAATGCCTCCAAACACATTTAAAAAGAAAGGGAAAGTAATTGAGTTACATGTCAGAAAACAAAACAAAAGTATACAACAACGTTACTTCAAGCAAAAATGTAATAGCCTAACAATTTCAGGTGATTAAGTGATTTTATAGGCCTATATAGCAGTAATCTCAAGGTGGGGCCAAGAGTACTAATCTGGAGGAAGTGTTTGGAGCTGTTCAAAATAGGATATCATCGGGTCCCAGGAGGAATAAAATGAGTTGGTTGACCCTCGAATGGTAACTTCATTTTTTCTCATTTTAGGAACAGCTTCAGATCTTTGAGCCAAAGAGAGGCTAAGGGAGGACTGATAGATTTCCAATCCAATAAAATCCTTCTGCGGGCTAACATGGAGGCAAAGGCAATGGCATCTAGCTGTCTATTGGTCAGAGAAGGGTTGTTGTTTGGTACTCCAAAAATAGCAATTTCTGCACTAGGCTGCAACTTTTATATCAAATGCTTCAGAAAGGGTTTTAAATAGTGGACAAATAATCTGCCAGACGGGGACAGGACCAGAACATGTGGGTCAAGTCCGCCAAGGAGCTTTTACACCTGTCACATGTACCATCAATATTTGGGTAGAATTTGGACAATCTGGCCTTACTGAAATGGATACGGTAAAGTACCTTAAACTGTATAAGGCTGAGCCGGGCACAAGAGGAGCTTCCATTTACCCTCAGTAAGGCATTTCACACTCAGATCGGATTTTATTAAAAGCCTCCTCTGAACAAACTCAAGCATACAACTAGGGCTGTGATGGTCATGGAACTTCAGGTGTCGGTGATTGGCGTGTCTTATGTACGTGGTCATCGACAAAACTGACAGCTGACAGGGGGGCGGGACGGACATTAGCAAAGGAAAACATTAGCGCGTTTAGGCCAGTCTTGCTCTCAAGTTTGGGGAAGCTAATTTTCTCCATGAAAAATATCAAGCATTCCATGCATCATCACATTTGCAAACTTATTTAAAAAAAAAAAAATTGTTCACCTTTATTTAACCAGGTAAGCCAGTTGAGAACAAGTTCTCATTTACAACTGCGACCTGGCCAAGATAAAGCAAAGCAGTGCGATAAAAACAACACAGAGTTACATTTGGGGTAAAAAAACATAAAGTCAAAAATACAACAGAAAATATATATACAGTGTGTGCAAATGTAGCAAGTTATGGAGGTAAGGCAATAAATAGGCTATAGTGCAAAATAATTACAATAGTATTAACACTGGAATGCTAGATGTGCAAGAGATTATGTGCAAATAGAGATACCGGGGTGCAAAAGAGCAAAATAAATAACAATATAGGGATGAGGTAGTTGGGTGGGCTAATTTCAGATGGGCTGTGTACAGGTGCAGTGATCGGTAAGGTGCTCTGACAACTGATGCTTAAAGTTAGTGAGGGAGATAAGAGTCTCCAGCTTCAGAGATTTTTGCAATTCGTTCCAGTCATTGGCAGCAGAGAACTGGAAGGAATGGCGGCCAAAGGAGGTGTTGGCTTTGGGAATGACCAGTGAGATATACCTGCTGGAGCGCAGACTACGGGTGGGTGCTGCTATGGTGACCAATGAGCTAAGATAAGGCGGGGATTTGCCTAGCAGTGATTTATAGATGGCCTGGAGCCAGTGGGTTTGACGACGAACATGTAGTGAGGACCAGCCAACAAGAGCGTACAGGTCACAGTGGTGGGTAGTGTATGGGGCTTTGGAGACAAAACGGATGGCACTGTGATAGACTACATCCAGTTTGCTGAGTAGAGTGTTGGAGGCTATTTTGTAAATGACATCGCCGAAGTCAAGGATCGGTAGGATAGTCAGTTTTACGAGGGCATGTTTGGCAGCATGAGTGAAGGAGGCTTTGTTTGCGAAATAGGAAGCCGATTCTAGATTTAACTTTGGATTGGAGATTCTTTATGTGAGTCTGGAAGGAGAGTTTACAGTCTAAACAGACACCTAGGTATTTGTAGTTGTCCACATACTCTAGGTCATACCCGTCGAGAGTGGTGATTCTAGTCGGGTGGGCGGGTGCCAGCAGCGTTCGATTGAAAAGCATACATTTAGTTTTACTAGTGTTTAAGAGCAGTTGGAGGCTACTGAAGGAGTGTTGTATGGCATTGAAGCTCGTTTGGAGGTTTGTTAACACAGTGTCCAATGAAGGGCCAGATGTATACAAAATGGTGTCGTCTGCGTAGAGGTGGATCTGAGAGTCACCAGCAGCAAGAGCGACATCATTGATATACACGGAGAAAAGTGTCGGCCCAAGAATTGAACCCTGTGGCACCCCCATAGAGACTGCCATAGGTCCAGACAACAGGCCCTCCGATTTGACACACTGAACTCTATCTGAGAAGTAGTTGGTGAACCAGGCGAGGCAGTCATTTGAGAAACCAAGGCTATTTAGTCTGCCAATAAGAATGCGGTGGTTGACAGAGTCGAAAGCCTTGGCCAGGTCGATGAAGACGGCTGCACAGTACTGTCTATTATCAATTGCGGTTATAATATCGTTTAGGACCTTGAGCGTGGCTGAAGTGCACCCATGACCAGCTCGGAACTTATGTAAAATAGCTGACTATTCCTAATGTGATTAGTAAATTGGATAGTCATAATTTAGGCTAATAATATAACTCAATCACAGGCTGTTCAATGCAGCGGGTGGTGGAGTAGGTTTCTTTTCACTGGAAAAATGTGGCCTTTTATTATTTTAAAATCACGCAATTCTACTACACTTTATATGACTAGAGAGATTAGCAGAATCTTTTTCAACACGACTTTCAAGTGGCACTGACCCAGTGATAAAGACAGTGAATATGCACACTCACCGGGGATATAGCCGATGCCAATAATACTGTTCCCTCAATTAAGTTGAGGATTTTGATCATTAAAAAGACATTAGTATTTTCATCTTCTTCTCTTTGAAGCAATAAGCCAATTGCTTTCCAAACTGTTTTCCCTCCATTGTATTTTGAAAAATTGCGATATGCCTGGTTGAGCCTCTCTTTCACTGACATTCACAACTCAACAGTCATCTATTTGGAAGCCTATTCGCCGCACCCGCTGCCTTCCGACAGGCTACGCGATTTAAAACAATCCAGAAGAAGCTAATGATCATGCTTTCTGGTATAGTATACACACGTAACATGTAGGATTCCCAGAATATGTTCTATATTCTCATTATTAACTCATTATAATCAGTGGTTTAATTAGAGTATGATTGGCTAAATAAAACAATGGGCCTATGGTAATGCAACATTAAGTGATTCAAGGAAACTAGCCTATTTTGTTTGTTTATTTGCTCGGGCATCTGAATTACAATTATTCATGAACAATAATTTTGCATAGCTTATTCTTTTAACATTGAATAGCCTATAAATGGTTATTACAGCTTAGTTATTAAAACTTCATTTCTCACAAGAATGAGGTTGTGAATTGGGAGGTTCAGCTCGGTCTGGGCCTTACTAGGTCCCTCTTTTAAATCGCCAGCCCTGCTAAAAAGTGCCCACCAGAGTTCTACATAGGCCTAGAACACGGCCTGTGCTCTGGCTTCACATTGATGGTGACAGCGAGATGGAGATTGTGGCCAAAGCAATTTAGCCAAGGCCAGTTCAGTTGCCTCACTTCAGCCACAATGTTGGCCCTGTTGTCTGTGGCGATACAGGACATTAGATTTTCGTCAAGGGCCCAGTCAAGGAATTCCGGAATGTAGGTTGTTTCCAAACAGTTGGATTTCAGTGTCCAGTCTTTCGTCAGATAGTGCACTGTTAGGTTCATGTAAGGAGTCATATTTACACTTGACCACATGTCCATATTCAGTGCAAAAATAAACAAATCTACGTCCTTTAGCTCTGCCTTGTCACGGTGCTGTGTATGGGTGTGGTGTAGAATCAGGCGCAGGCAGCAGAGGGTAAGTCCAACAAGACTTTACTGAGCACGAAAATTAATCCAAAACAGCCCGGAGGCAAAAGACGCACATAGGCGTAAAATACAAGCGCACACACAGGTGCGTAAATCTCTCCTCACAAAACGAGGAGGAAGCTCAGGAAAAATAGCGCAACCACGACACGAACAATCACACACAACACAAACCTAACAACAAGGAAACTAAATAGGGTGCTAAATGAGACCTAACACAAAACAGGTGTGACTAACAGACAAAACCAAACAAACAAGAAACATCGAGCGGTGGCAGCTAGAACTCCGGAGACGACGACCGGCGAAACCTGCCCGAACAAGGAGGAGGAGCCGCCTCGGCCGAAACCGTGACATGCCTGAACCTCCCCCTTCACCTTGTTGAACAAGGTAGGGACCGCTGTTTGAGACAAATACTTTCTCCCCGGTAACTCGTATAGTCTGTCAAATTTCCAGAGCATTTATTTGAAGGCGGGTTTCTCCACCGTTCGTAAAGGCACCATTCCTATGACTAAATAACGAGTTCCAGTGTCTGGCAGTGCTCGCCACTTATCGGTGTCCCGTTTGTGGTGCTGGAATTCTTAGTAGGTAGCCTATGGGTTTTGCGCATATTCTGCAAACAGGCTGGCCAAGTCATCTGGTTCTCCATCGTCGTTAGGTGTGAAACTGAAATGTGCCCAAACAGGTTGTTATGTTTTTTTTTTTGCTATGAGAGCCATCTTTTTCACCTCACTCCTCTGATCTACTGTAACAATGAAAAAGGTCAGAGGTGAAGGTCAGAGGTCAGAGGCTACCCACCCACCCCCAGCCTGTAGGCTATAGATCTAGAGGTACTATAGTTACCCCCGGTCCCCACTTTTCACCTCAACCCCCCCCCTCCCCCTCTTCAATTAACCTGAATTGACCTTCAAAGATTCTCTCCTATTCGCGCATAGAGCAGATTTGGTGATTGCGGTGCATCAAAAGATAGTCCATCTATTAAACTGTCTATATCTCCTCCAACTAAGTCAGCAAAACAATACCATATAATCAATAGTTAACACTCCCGCTATGGATAAAGTATATCTACATTAAAATAAAGGTGATAAAACATTTTATGGAGAGAAAATCATACTTCTTTTTGGTTTTGACGGTAATTTTATTTTCATGGTGTTCTTCATCCAAAACCGTCAATGTCACGGTTATCCAATTACCGTCACAGCCCTACATTCAACCATTGTAAGTAATCGGATGCACAGTAAGCTCAACATGGGGATAGGACAGGTATAAAGTGTAGACTACAGTGTGTAATCATGTCCATGCTAATTGCTAACCTCCTGGTGTCCACTGAAGGCTGCATGGTGCAGCGCCGTGCGCCCGGCCCGGTCTGACACGTTCACGTTGCTGAGGAGAGGGACCAGGGCCTCGGCACAGCGGACTGCCTTATTGGCCGCAGCGATGTGGAGCGGCGTTTGCCAGTTCTTGTCCCTGGCGTTCACATCAGCAGAGTGTTTCAATAACACCTGGACAGCCTCCTACAGGAACACAGTTCAAATAATAATAATAATATGCCATTAACAGACGCTTTTATCCAAAGCAACTTACAGTCGTGCGTGCATACATTTTTGTGTATGGGTGGTCCCGGGGATCGAACCCACTACCTTGGCGTTACAAGCGCCGTGCTCTACCAGCTGAGCTACAGAGGACCACAGTCCAAAGTCGAACAAATCATGTTCAACTTTGTTTAAAGTGCATTTAAAAATCACAACACACTTAACAGTCAAACACATATGCACAGGAGTGTGTGTGAGGGCTGACAGTATCACTACACGTACCTCACTGCAGGAAGCCAAGGCCCGGTGCAGAGGAGTGAGCCACTTGTTGTCTTTGGCATTTACTCTGGCTCCTGGGACACAGACAGAAAAACAGGTGACAGACCGACAGGGGGACAGACCGACAGGGGACACATTCAGTGCCTAACAACACACTATACAATACAAGTAAAATGATATACAACATAATTCTGACAAAATAAATGACATACCTGTACACGAAGAGACAACACACAATAGCTTAGCCCTTGGTCCAGCCACAGCTCTCGGGCACCTGCGTGAGCACATAGAAACTCACTGTCTAATCAGAGACTTCAACACATTAGTTCCCACAATGACTTCATCAACCTGCCCATCAACAATAAGCACTGGGACTACATAACAGAAGCCATAAAGTTGCATTTTTAAGTCACACATGCCCACTGGGCTAGTTTGTTCCCACCACAACCCACCAGGATGATGTCTGAAGGAGCTAGAAAGTTCCCCTCTACCACTCCTGCCTCCCTCAACCGAGGTACAATATCTGCGCGCAGAGTAGTAGCCATGGACCCACTATCTAACATCCCCTTCAGCTCAACTTTATCCTGTACTAGCACAGTGGTGTAAAACAAACTGTCATTCTGAGTAATTCTCATTGTGTTCTGAAAAATGACTGTGTTGTTCTTGGGTACTGACTCACAAAAGTAAGAATAAACAGATTGGATATCATCATCAGTGGAGGAAAAATAAGAATGCCCCACATTGCCCTCCTCAGAACGGAGGCTTTCTAGTTTTCCTGAGACCTGCCAGTCTGTCCACATCCAGGGTTCTGTCGCTGCCCAGCCTCACTACAGTCAAAGCTCATGTGGCCCGGAGAAAAGCACTTGACGCACAGCTGGTGCATCTGACAGTGAGCTTTGGTCCAGTGATTAGTGCTTCCACAGTCAGCGCACTCATGCTGACGTTTGTGGAACTGTTTACGGGGCCCTCTACATTTAACATGTTTAAGTCATTTAGCAGACGCTTTTATCCCGAGCGACTTACAGTTAGTGCATACGTTATTTTTATTTTTTCATACCCCCCGTGGGAATCGAACCCACAACCCTGGCGTTGCAAACACCATGCACTACGAACTGAGCTGGCCATTCCCTCCACTACCCTAGGCGACGCTGGTCCAATTGTGCGCCGCCCCATGGGTCTCCCGGTCGCGGCCGGCTACGACAGAGCCTGGATTCAAACCAGGATCTCTAGTGGCACAGCTAGCACTGCGATGTAGTGCATTAGACCACTGTGCCACTCACAGACTGAGTATTGCTGAGTATTGCTGACCAGAGCCTTCTCTAACAAAGTCAAAATTGTATTTAATGTCCCACCCTCAGATACAGATGATGCCTGGTCTGGTTCACGGCCACATTGAGAAAAAGATGACACATTAGGTATTTTCACAGGACCCACTCCCTCCTGAGGGCAGTCAAAAACAGCAGCAACCTGCTGTGAAAGTTGTGTTCTACATGCTTTACGTTCCCTTAACAGTTCATCCAACCGATCCTGTACCTCACTGGCTGTCCAGTCACGAATGGGTTTGCTCTTGAACACTTGGGCCAACTCTTTATCAGGACAGTTCCGTACAAACATGACTGCCAACTCTGAGCACTGATTGGGTAAGGTCCTGCCCTCACTCACAAGGTACTGTTCGGCTGCCTCTGCAGCTTTGTTAAGACTAATCCAGAAATCTATTGGACCCTCATTAGCATATGGTTTGATTGAATAGAAATCAGCTAATGGCATACCTGAGCAGACAGTATCCCCAAAGTGTTGCTTGAAAACACTGAACACCGCCTTAACATCTGTGACAACAAGGTTGTTACGCTTCCAGACTTTGGTCACATCACGTGCCCTCCCCATGAGCCTAGACATCACCTCCCCAACATTCCCAGACCCAGTGTAACCCCTCTTCTCTAGGTAGACTTCCATTAACTCCTCCCACTCCAGGACAGAGTACTTATCTGAGCCATCACCCCTAAAAAGAGGTGGAGCACTAACATCTGACTTCACAACCAGATTCAGCTTGGACGCATCAATAAAGGTTGACCCACACTGCTCAGGCAGGGGAAACTGCTGGGGTTGGTGAGGGGGACGGGCAGGAGAAAGACTTGAAACCCCAGGCTGCAGTAAACTCGCTCTGATAGATTCTCCTATCTCTGAACCAATCTGCTTAATAAGGTCACTAAGCTGACTCGGAGGCGTCCCATTATCACCGAGTACTGTGGATGATGGTACATCAAAAGACAGAGGTGGGATACCCTGGTCAGGTGGAACAAACAGCCTACCCCTCCCAGTGCTTGCAAACTCAGGACTAGCAAACGCTCTACTCCCAGGAGCTGAATGTACAATTGGTGTAAATGGAAGGACACCCCTCCCTCTACCCACACTAAAATCCACAGCATAACACGTCTTATGGATTTGAGAATCTTCCATGGCTCAACAGAGCACTAAAATACAATGTAATTTAGTGCATTCAAATACCAAAAAAAATTAATGCAATAAACAAATTCATCCAAAACATACAAAAAAGCACGAATACCTGTATCTAATGAATATGCTACATTCACTTTCACTGTTTACAGTATATATTCACTTACAGTAAGCCATCAACAAATTCACATGCGCAGGTCGTGCACCTCATCCACATGCACAGCTCCGGCGGTCGGCTTGAGCTGACCAGTCGGCAGGTCACGTAATTAGGACACTGCCACAACTGGAATTCTGATGGTTGGATAATTTTTATTCGACCTGCACACGAAGAGACAACACACAATATGTTAGCTCTTGGTGCAGCCACAGCTCTAGGGCACCTTGCTAGTTGAAGGTCAGGCAAAAATGAACAGGTGCTGCATGCACACATTCAGTGCCTAACAACACACTATACAATACAAGTAAAATGATATACAACATAATTCTGACAAAAATAAATGACATACCTGTACACGAAGAGACAACACACAATAGCTTAGCCCTTGGTGCAGCCACAGCTCTCGGGCACCTGCGTGAGCACATAGAAACTCACTCAAACACTGACCCAAATACTCCCGAGTTACAATAGGTACCCTAATAAGCGAGCTCGGTGAAAGTTGTTAACATACATCTTTATATTGTCCACATTGTAACAAAACCTGTAGTTGCGTAACAGCACTTTGTGTAACTTTACCACAGTTTTATATCGACAAATTACGGCGCCAAGGACAACATACCTTGCTAGTTGAAGGTCAGGCAAAAGAGAACAATAAGAGGGTACATAAATACAGATAACCCGCGATGGACCAAACCAAAATATACACAACTTTTACAATTAGGTGTATTTGCAATATAGATACATAAAAATGTTTGTACACCAAAAAATAACATTAGCTATGCAGCTGTAATTAAATAAAGAAACCACATTGAATTATTATTATTATTAACTTATTAACATCCCCTCTTGACCTGGCCTACTTGAACTGTCCTTGTGTGCAATTTGGTGCATAATCTAGGGGAACAACATCACACTACTACACATATAATTCAAGTCATACCTTTATTGTCATTCATGCTCTTATTTTTAACCTAGTAGTTTTGCAAAAGTGTAACCTGCGTCAATTCTAGGAAATATTGGAATAACGTGCTTAAGAGGAGCCCTGACACGCACAACAGGATAACACAACTACCACATTTTCAATTGACAATCATTGATTTAAATGGTGGGGTCAATAGATTTGTATAGGCATATATACTAATTTAATTTAATTTGTAAGCCAAGGTTGGATTAGTAGGTCTATGCAACATGCACCTGGATAACCGCGTCATGAATCGGAACGGGCTCCAACGTCCTCATATACACATTATGACAAAATAAAGATCTTAATATTTCACGAAATAAAGACATAGAAGAAAACAGGTTCTAGAAACTCAATTTCTCCATGGCAATAGAATGTAAACATGTAAATTGCGCCAAACATATCCAAATATCGCCTACAACTCAATTCTCAGCGCAGCATATTGGACGACTCCACAGGCATTGATCATTCGCGACTTTAAGTCATTCCTGTTATCTCTAGAGCATCCCGTATATTTATAGCGCTGCATTTCGTCCCCCTCTGACCATGGATAGGGTTGGGAGCATTCCTGAGTTCACTTATGGTCCCACTAAGGTAATCTTAGGAGATATTCCTTTTGGCATACTGTAAATGCCTGTGCATAATGTACCTAATAAAGCATAATTGTTTTAATTATCTTCAAAGGAATTCTGTAGAAGCAGCCTTTATTTTCAGACTCTGCAGGCCTGCTGGGAGGAAGCATATTACAATAAACAGGTAAGATTCATCCCACAAAAAAAAGTAACCACAGAAAAAAAGAGATAGATTTAATCCCAAAACAAGAGTTTTATTTCAAGACAGTTTAGAGAAGATGGTCATAAGAGTTTTTAATATGACTTGCAAATTGTGAGACATGAGCAGTTGTGAAATGAGGCCCTTCTGAAAGCACATTATATGGTCTTTAGTGGCACGGTCTCACACCTTACCTCATCTTGCAGAAGAAGTTCATGGTCCACTATCTGCTGCTCCAGAGTCGAGGCCAGGTCTCGCCCCATGTCACCATGGAGCACATGAGCGACTGGCTGGTGTCTCAGGGCAAAAAATCCCTTAGGGAGAGGTGAGTACCACGTCAGCTCTCACCTTCACTGCCATTCTCTGTCACCAGCAGCACTCCAGGAGGTGTGGGTAAAATAAACAACAGATCAATAGGAAGCCAGGAAAGTTGAAATGCTTTGTGTTTTATTTGAAGGGTGTGGAAGGAAACCCTGGAGGAGGGGAACGAACTCGCTCGGCTGGTAAGAGAATGAGAGTTAGAGACTTAGACTATCAGTCAGTGAGCTCCTTTCTAGCCTTTCAACAACTAGTCAGTACAGCAGAATATATCTGTTGTGAAATTACACTAATGGGACTTCCTGTTTCCTACGGCAGACCTGGGAAGTAAACACCTGCCTAAAAATGATTGACATGGAGCACAAGGCTGTCTGCAAGCTCCGCCGCTCTATGCACACCACCTCTCCAGCTGGCGCTGACATGTGAGTTCCATGTATTGCCCTGCATACAGCTTGCTCCATTCATCTACACATCTGGAGCTATGCAGAAAATAACTAGGGCAGTGTTCTCTGTGTGAACATTGCACATCGTTTAGCGTTCTCTGCTGCTTTTTGTTGATTTCAGCGACCCCAAGGTCCACATCATCGTGGAGAGAGCTGTGAGGAGCATTCTGGACAAGCTGTCCAATAAGCCCTGTAGCAACCTGCTCAGCCCATCCCAGGTGGTGGTGGAGCTGGTGCCCAGGATCCTCCTGGCCCTGTGGCTTCAGCCAGAGGAAGGCCATTCAGATCACCCCATCCTCCTAAGCGGGATGGCTGTGAGTATGGTGGTGGCCGTAGGGGAGAAGCTCTCCAACACGTTGAAGGCCTCTTCTCCTCACACCCCTTTCTCCCGGGCTGCTGCTTTTGACTCTGTGAGGTCGATCCTCGGGAGAATCAGCCAGTCCTTCTCCCTGGATGACCTCAAGACCCCTTTTTTTATGAGCTCTGTCTGTGCCTTTGTGGCGGACGAGGTGAAAAGCTACTTCCAGCCTACTGCAGACACCCTGCGAGTTCCCCCTGTCCTAGTGGTGGCCTTCTCCGCCACACTACCAGCTGATATCCAAGCAGGTGAGTAGCACTCATAGAAAGCACTCTGACAGATGCCTTTTGTCATGACATCCTGGTGCCTTGTAGTAGTAGAGCCAATCAGGATTTTAATTGTCACCCCTAACACAGATGCAGACCAGGCTTCTTCCCACCTGGAGGTTGTGGAAATCCCCCATAACACAGAGGCAGACCCAGCTTCTTCCCACCCGGAGGTTGTGGACATCACCCCTAACACAGAGAAAGACCCGGCTTCTGCCCACCTGGAGGTTGAGGGATTCACCCCTAACACAGAGTTTGACCCAGCTTCTCCCCACCTAGATGTTGTTGACATCACCCGTAGCAGAGAGGAAGACCCGGCTTCTTCCCACATAGTGGTTTTGGACATCACCCCTAACACAGAGGCACACCTGGCTTCTTCCCACCTGGAGGTTGCTGACAAAACCCGTAGCACAGAGGCAGACCCAGTATCTTACCACCTGGAAGTTGAGGACATCACCCCTAACACAGAGGCACACCTGGCTTCTTCCCATCAGGAGCTTGTGGACATCACCCCAAACACAGAGGCAGACCCGGGTTCTTCCCACCTAGAGATTGCGGTCATCAACCCTAACAAAGAGGCACACCTGGCTTCTTCCCACATGGAGGTTGTGAACGTCACCCCTAACACAGAGGCTGAGACGGCTTCTACCCACCTGAAGTTTGTGGACATCACCCCTAACACAGAGTCAGACCCTGCTTCTTCCCACCGTATGGTTGTTGACATCACCCATAACTCAGAGGCAGACCCAGCATCTTCCCACCTGGAGGTTGTGGACATCACCCCTAACACAGAGGCAGACCCGGCTTCTTCTCACCTGGAGGTTGTGGACATCACCCCTAACAAAGAGGCACACCTTGCTTCTTCCCACCTGGAGGTTGTGGACATCACCCCTAACAAAGAGGCACACCTGGCTTCTTCCCACAAGGAGCTTGTGGACATCACCCCTAACACAGAGGCTGAGACGGCTTCTACCCACCTGAAGTTTGTGGTCATCACCCCTAACACAGAGTTAGACCCGGCTTCTTCCTATCAGGAGGTTGTGGAAACCACCCCTAACACAGAGACAGATCCGGCTTCTTCCCACCTGGAGCTTGTGGACATCACCCCAAACACAGAGGCAGACCCGGCTTCTTCCCACCTAGAGATTGCGGACATCAATTCTAACAAAGAGGCACACCTGGCATCTTCCCACCTGGAGGTTGTGGACATCACCCCAAACACAGAGGCAGATCCTGCTTCTCCCCACCTGGAGTTTGTGGACATCACCCCTAACACAGATGCAGACCCGGTTTCTTCCCACCTAGAGGTTGTGGACATCACCCCAAACACAGAGGCAGATCCTGCTTCTTCCCACCTGGAGCTTGTGGACCTCACCCCTAACACAGATGCATACCCTGCTTCTTCACTCTTGGAGGTTGTGGACGTCACACCTGAAGAAAAGCCTCTCATGGTGGCCGTCTACGCCACTCTGCCATCTGACATCCAAGCAGGTGAGTAAGACTTATAGAAAGCACTCTGACAGGTGCCGTTCATCATGATAACATGTCAAGTGTTGGTCCCATGTTTCATGAGCTGAAATAAAAGATCCCATTCAACTGGCCAGTGTTTAGAACCTACGGTTTGCATTTATTTACATTCTGTCCTGCTTTTGTCCCTTTCCAGAGGATGTTGCTGTGGTCACCCTGGACGTCACCCCACACGTCACCAAGGACGTGACCCTGGATGTTCCATGCAGGGCGAGGAAAGGGGCAGTCCAGCGTTTTTTTTGCAGGCTTTGGAGGGCAGTGTGCTGCTGCGCTTGCCACAAGGAAGAGGAGGAACAATATTAATTATTCATTAGACCAGAAACAGGATTGAACCATAGACCATTAAATTCTTTGCATTATAGTTGCCTTCAATTCTGATTTTCTTCTGTTTAATTCTTAATTAATTTCAGAACATTTCTCTAAACTTTGTGGAGTAGGTTGTATAAATAAGTGGGAAACATCCCAATCGCAATTTTAATGCTTTTAATAATTAACTTATTACATTTTTTTTAGATGTATTATTTGACAAAAAAGTGGAGGGCGCGACAAAAAAACTTTAATCATCATAGAAAACTCTTGCTCACTATTAAAAATGCATTGTTTTATTTAAGCAAGGTTAAAAGATTAACGTTTCGGTCTAGTCTATGACGATATGCAAGTTGTGTTTGCCCAGTTAAAGGGCGACCCAGACTCACCCTGGTTCTTGAGGGTTGCAGACACTGAATAATTATCATTTGAAATAAATGGCACTTTTCAAGTCTTGACTAAAAATCTTTAATGAATATGAATTTAAATACAATTGACTTGAGGATCAGAGCAGGCAGGCTGACTGGCTTGCCCTGAAGGCCCTCTGCCTCTACCTCTGTGTGGTTAATCTCAGCCAAGAGGTTGTATGGGTTGTCTGTCTCTCTCTGGGTGTGAATCACTATCACTATGACCTCTCGCTCCGCCTGCCCGTTGGCCTGATTAGAAGGCTTCCCCTCTCATTCCTTGCTCACAGGAGCAGGGGTGATGGCATCCGGGGTAACCTCCTCCTCTCCTGTATCTAACCCATCTTTCTGGCTGTGAGTTCGACTGAGGTCACTCGTTCTCTCTCCCAGGGTGTTGGATAGTTTCTCCTCCTCTGTGTCTTGTGTATTTTCTACATTGTAGAATAATAGTGAAGACATCAAAACTATTAAATAACACATATGGCATCATGTAGTAACCAAAAACGTGTTACACATATCAAAATATGTTTGAGATGTGAGATTCTTCAAAGTAGCCACCCTTTGCCTTGATCACAGCTTTGTACATACAGAATAATACGAAATGTTCTGAGACCAGGTTGCGCTTTCACCTCCCCCGGTAAGAGGGGAATAAGGCAACCTCAGAGTTACATTCAAGGATACTTTATTGACACACACGGATGAAATGGACATGGAAAGGTAGTGGAATGATAGTGGTCCTGTAATGGACAGATAACAGGGGTAATGAATATGCACAATAACTGATAGCACAAGTAGAGCAACAACGCTATTAACAAAGGAAGGGCTGTATTAATGGCATAATGCTACCTGCGGAGTATTACACAACACAGTAAAACACAGAGAGGCAACTTACAATAGGCAATGGTAGTAAATATAAAGAACAACAAGTAAGAATGATATACATGTTACAAATTCACTTTGTGCACGTACACTATCCCACGGTATCTCTGTGCATTCAAATTGTCATCGATAAAATGCAATTGTATTCATTGTCCGTAGCTTATGCCTGCCCATACCATAACCCCACTGCCACTATGGGGCATTCACAACGTTGACATCAGCCAACAGCTCGCCCATACGCTGCTTTACAAGTGGTCTGAAGTCGTGAGGCCAGTTAGAAGTACTGCCAAATTCTCTAAAGCCGCCTTGGCTTATGGTTGAGAAATAAACATAAACGTATCTGGCAACAGCTCTGGTGGACATTCCTGCAGTCCGTAAGCCAATTGCACGCTGCCTCAAAACTTGAAACATCTGTGCATTGTGTTGTGTGACAAAACTGCACATTTTAGAGTGGCATTTTATTGTCCTCAGCACAAGGTGCACCTGTGTAATTATCATGCTGTTTAATCAGCTTCTTGATATGCCATATTTGTCAGGTGGATGGATTATCTTGGCAAAGGAGAAATGCTCGCTTACAGGGATGTAAACAAATATGTGTACACAATTTGAGAAAAATAAGCTTTTTGTGCGAATGGAACATTTCTGGGATTTTTATTTCAGTTCATGAAACATGGGACCAACACTTTACATGTTGCGTTTATATTTTTGTTCAGTGTAGTTATTAGGTTGGGAGATTGGGATCCTATCTGGGCTAGCTAAAGCCAACTTCATGGTTAGTAGTATGACAGAGAAAATAGAACAAGACAAATTTAAACATCACAAATCTGAGGGGGCAAGTGACCCTGTGCCCCCTTTTGGCATGACGTCTCTGCTATCAACCACATCATTCTGTCTCCGTGAATATTCAAAACAGACACATTCATTCAGGTCTGGTACTGGTCCTACCATATAGATCAGGGATGGACAATTCCAGTCCTTGGGGGTCGGAGGGGTGTCACACTTTTTCCCCATCCCTAGCAAACACAGATGATTAAACTTATTGCATTCTAAACTGAAACCCATGAGTACTTGATTATTAGAGTCAAACGTGTTAGCTGGGGCTGGGGAAAAAGTTTAACACCAATCAGGTCCCGAGGACTGGAGTTGCCCATCCCTAATATAGATGCTCTGTTTGCACGCATCGAGGGATGTGGTGAGTGACAGTGGAGACAAGGGAGCACACAGAAACAGCTTTGTCCTTTTAGAAAGTCGTCATAATCCTTAAATAAATATGATATGTATGCAAGAAATGCAGAGCCACTTCCAAAAACATATTGACAGAGTCTAGTATCTAGTAATCTAATCAATTAGTTTTCAACCCTTTGTTATGGCAAGCCTAAATAAGCTCAGGAGTAAAAATGTGCTTAACAAGTCACATAATCAGTTGGATGGACTCACTATGTGTGCAATAATAGTGATTTTTGAACGACTACACAATCTCTGTACCCCACACATGCAATTATCTATTAGGTCCCTCAGTCGAGCAGTGAATTTCAAACATAGATTCAACCATGAAGACCAGGGAGGTTTTCCAATGCCTCGCAAAAAAGGGCACCTTTTGGTAGATGGGTACAAAAAAAGCAGACATTGAATATTCCTTTGAGCATGGTGAAGGTATTAATTACGCTTTGGATGGTGTATCAATACACCCAGTCACCACATAAATACAGGTGTCCATCCTAACTCAGCTGCCAGAGAGGAAGGAAAACGCTCAGGGATTTCACCATGAGGCCAATGGTGACTTTAAAACAGTTAGAAAGTTTAATGCTTTGATAGGAGAAAACTGAGGATGAATCATCAACATTGTAGTTACTCCACAATACTAACCTAATTGACAGAGTATGCACTCACTAACTGTAAGTCGCTCTGGATAAGAGCGTCTGCTAAATGACTAAAATGTAAATGTAAAAGAAGGAAACCTGTACATGCATTGTGTTTGCAATCAGGCACTAAAGTAAAACTGCAAATAATGTGGCAAAGAAATGAACTTCATGCCCTAAATACAAAGCGTAATGTTTTGGGCAAATCCAACACAACACATCACTGAGTACCACTCTTCATATTTCCAAGCATGGTGGTGGCTGCATCATGTTATGGGTATGCATGTCATTGGCAAGGACTAGATACTTTTTTAGGATAAAAATAAACGGCATAGAGCTAAGTACAGGCAGATTCCTAGAGGAAAACCTGGTTCAGTCTGCTTTCCAACAAACACTGGGAGACAAATTCCCTCTTCAGCAGGACAATAACCTAAAACACAAGGCCAAATATTCACTGGAGTTGCTTACCAAGACGACATTGAATGTTTCTGAGTGGCTTAGTTACAGTTTTGACTTAATTCGGCTTGAAAACCTATGGCAAAAAAAAAATGGCTGTCTATATAATGTATATTGCATATATTTTACAATCCAGTTGTGCAAAGCTCTTGGAGATTTACCCAGAAAGACACAGCTTTAATCGACTCAGGGGTGGGAATACTTATGTAAATGAGATATTTCTGTATGTAATTTCCAATACATTTGCAGAAATTTCAAAAGCGTGTTTTCACTTTGTCATTATGGGGTATTGTGTGTAGCTGCGTGAGAGAAAATATTATAATTGAATCCATTTTGAATTCAGGCTGTAAGAAAACAACATGTGGAATAAGTTAAGGGGTATGAATACTTTCTGAATGCACTGTATATCTGCAAGAAAGTGATAAATAAGTGACTGTTTGAAAGGGGGTCATATAAACACTGCCTTATTTATATTTTTACATATAACATAAAGTTAATTCTCTCTGAAATAGTCATGCTATAATGGGCGTCGTTTCTCAGACCAAATTTCCATTCTGGCTCAAACAAAGCAATCGGATCATGCTCCAGTCAAAAACAGCTATAGGGAATGCCTATACATTGTCCAATCTCCTTCCACACATTGATTTCATCTTTATTCAGAAAGAAACAAACTTGAAATTAAGTGTTGTTTCAGTGTCTTGTTGCAGGTTGTACAATGTTCAAAAGTGTGTGAGAGAAAAAGCATTAACTTGTGTGTGTGGTGTCAAGTGTGAATGGTCCTATGTATGCAAATAGCCGAGATTGGATATTTCAGCACCATGGACAGCAGCGACATTGGGATAGCGAGATCTGTAATTCAGCAACACATGACACTGGATAGCGGCTGTCTCAGGTGAAGTTGGCATTGGGAAAATCCCATCTAATGGGAAACGAGGCATAGGAGGCAAAAAGACTGAAGGAGAAGACTCCCACAGGAACTCTTGGCTTAACTGTTCTGCCACATTCATTTCAAATGTTAAATTTTTCGATTTGTAAATAAAAGGGAACACATCTGCAAATAATGTAAACTGTCTTTTCTAACTACACTGTACAGCTTTAGTGTGTCTGTGCGTCATATGTACAACTGCAAGCAATTCGCTTCTCAAATCCTTCTCAAATGTATTTTTAATGTGAGAAATAAAATGAAAAACAACTCTTAGACTAATACAATGCGTACTGTCACAAATTATTACTATTCCCAACAAGACAACGAAGTGATGGTCTTTACCCACCATGGAGACTTATAAAGGCTACTTCCCCCCCACCAAAAGTTCCCACGCTGAGCGATGTTGTTTACTACATCATTATGCATATAATTAAAGTCATACCTTTATTGTCATTCATGCTCTTATTTTTAACCGAGTAGTTTTGCAAAAGTGTAACCTGCGTCAATTCAGAGCTAGGAAATATTGAAATAATGTGCTTAAGAGGACCACACCCGTCGCTATGGGCGGGCCATAGGGGGCCGGGCCCGCCCCCAAAAATGCTTGGCAACCCCCACTTGAGGCACAGATCTCTTAAAAAGTGAGGTGGATCTTTCTGAGGTGGAAGTTGGGAGAGTTATATTTCAGTGAAACGTAAGTGAAGGAGGCCCCGCTCTCTCGCTTTCCCAGATGTTTAGTTCATTTCATTCCGATCTCCTTTGCATTATTATAGCCATTTTCTGTAGCCTGTCAACTATGCGTCTGTCTATCCCTGTTCTCTCCTCTCCGCACAGGCTATACAAACGCCTCACACCGCGTGGCTGCTGCCACTCTAACCTGGTGGTTCCTGCGCGCACGACCCACATGGAGTTCCAGGTCTCCGGCAGCATCTGGAACTGCCGTTCTGCGGCCAATAGGGCAGAGTTCATCTCAGCCTATGCTACCCTCCAGTCCCTCGACTTCTTGGCGCTGACGGAAACATGGATTACCACTGAAAACACTGCTACTCCTACTGCTCTCTCCTCGTCTGACCATGTGTTCTTGCATACCCCGAGAGCATCTGGTCAGCGGGGTGGTGGCACAGGAATCCTCATCTCTCCCAAGTGGACATTCTCTCTTTTTCCCCTGACCCATCTGTCTATCTCCTCATTTGAATTTCATGCTGTCACAGTCACTAGCCCATTCAAGCTTAACATCCTTATCATTTATCGCCCTCCAGGTTCCCTTGGAGAGTTCATCAATGAGCTTGACGCCTTGATAAGTTCCTTTCCTGAGGATGGCTCACCCCTCACAGTTCTGGGTGACTTTAACCTCCCTACGTCAACCTTTGATGCATTTCTCTCTGCCTCCTTCTTTCCACTCCTCTCCTCTTTTGACCTCACCCTCTCACCTTCCCCCCCTACTCACAAGGCAGGCAATACGCTTGACCTCATCTTTACTAGATGCTGTTCTTCTACTAATCTCACTGCAACTCCCCTCCATGTCTCCGACCACTACTTTGTATCCTTTTCTCTCTCGCTCTCCTCCAACACTACTCACTCTGTCCCTACTCAGATGGTAATGCGTCGTCGCAACCTTCCCTCTCTCTCTCCCACTACTCTCTCCTCCTCCATCCTATCATCTCTTCCCTCTGCTCAATCCTTCTCCCTCCAATCTCCTGATTCTGCCTCCTCAACCCTCCTCTCCTCCCTTTCTGCATCCTTTGACTCTCTATGTCCCCTATCCTCCCGGCCGGCTCGGTCCTCCCCTCCTGCTCCATGGCATGACGACTTATTGCGAGCTCACAGAACAGGGCTCCGGGCAGCCGAGCGGAAATGGAGGAAAACTAGACTCCCTGCGGGTTTGGCATCTTTTCACTCCCTCCTCTCTACATTTTCTTCCTCTGTTTCTGCTGCTAAAGCCACTTTCTACTACTCTAAATTCCAAGCATCTGCCTCTAACCCTAGGAAGCTCTTTACCACCTTCACCTCCCTGCTGAATCCATTTTGAAAAGAAGGTTGACGAAATCCGATCCTCGTTTGTTAAGTCAAATGACACTGCTGGTCCTGCTCACACTGCCCTACCCTATGCTTTGACTTCTTTCTCCCCTCTCTCTCCAGATGAAATCTTGCGACTTGTGACGGCCGGCCACCCTACAACCTGCCCGCTTGACCCTATCCCCTCCTCTCTTCTCCAGACCATTTCCGGAGACCTTCTCCCTTACCTCACCTCGCTCATCAACTCATCCTTGACCGCTGGCTATGTCCCTTCCGTCTTCAAGAGAGCGAGAGTTGCACCCCTTCTCAAAAAACCTACACTCGATCCCTCCGATGTCAACAACTACAGACTAGTCTCCCTTCTTTCTTTTCTCTCCAAAACTCTTGAGCGTGCCGTCTTTAGCCAACTCTCTTGCTATCTCTCTCAGAATGACCTTCTTGATCCAAACCAGTCAGGTTTCAAGACTGGTCATTCAACTGAGACTGCTCTTCTCTGTGTCACGGAGGCTCTCCACACTGCCAAAGCTAACTCTCTTTCCTCTGCTCTTGTCCTTCTAGACCTGTCTGCTGCCTTTGATACTGTGAACCATCAGATCCTCCTCTCCACCCTCTCCGAGTTGGGCATCTCCGGCGCGGCTCACTCTTGGATTGCGTCCTACCTGACAGGTCGCTCCTACCAAGTGGTGTGGCAAGAATCTGTCTCCGCACCACGTGCTCTCACCACTGGTGTCCCCCAGGGCTCAGTTCTAGGCCCCCTTCTATTCTCGCTATACACCAAGTCACTTGGCTCTGTCATATCCTCACATGGCCTCTCCTATCATTGCTACGCAGACGAAACAAAACTAATCTTCTCCTTTCCCCCTTCTGATAACCAGGTTGCGAATCGCATCTCTGCATGTTTGGCAGACATATCAGTGTGGATGACGGATCACCACGTCAAGCTGAACCTCCCGGGGAAGGACTGCCTGTTCCATGATCTCGCCATCACGGTTGACAACTCTGTTGTGTCCTCCTCCCAGAGTGCAAAAAGCCTTGGCGTGACCCTGGACAACACCCTGTCGTTCTCCGCTAACATCAAGGCGGTGACCAGATCCTGTAGGTTCATGCTCTACTACATTTGGAGAGTACGACCCTGCCTTACACAGGAAGCGGCACAGGTCCTAATCCAGGCACTTGTCATCTCCCGTCTGGATTACTGCAACTCGCTGTTGGCTGGGCTCCCTGCCTGTGCCATTAAACCCCTACAACTCATCCAGAATGCCGCAGCCCGTCTGGTGTTCAACCTTCCCAAGTTCTCTCACGTCACCCCGCTCCTCCGCACACTCCACTGGCTTCCAGTTGAAGCTCGCATCTGCTACAAGACCATGGTGCTTGCCTACGGAGCTGTGAAGGCACCTCCGTACCTTCAGGCTCTGATCAGTCCCTACACCCAAACGAGGGCATTGCGTTCATCCACCTCTGGCCTGCTGGCCCCCCTACCTCTGTGGAAGCACAGTTCCCGCTCAGCCCAGTCAAAACTGTTCGCTGCTCTCGCACCCCAATGGTGGAACAACACTTGAAACCCCACCTCTTTAAGGAATACCTGGGTTAGGATAAAGTAATCCTTCTACCCCCACCTTACCTCACCCCACAAAAAAATAAAAAAATAAAATGGTTGTAAAGTGGTTATCCACTGGCTGTAAGGTGAATGCACCAATTTTGTAAGTCGCTCTGGATAAGAGCGTCTGCTAAATGACGTAAATGTAAATGTAAAAAAAAATATATATATATATATATTATAATAGTTGCTAATTTTGTGTTGCATTAATGTTGCATTCTTTATCATTAAAACATAAAAAATATAAAGAAACAATGGTGTGATTTTGTTTGATTGATGGGAATCTACACTGCAACAGCCTATCACGGCCTTAATAAAAAGAAAGTTAGGCTACGTACGTGACGTAGCCTAGGTCAGTGTAGCCGCTCAACATTTACCGCGCATTTTTGAAAGCTGGATGAGTTTTCGCCGGCTTACTCGCTTCAGTTCGTCATATATATCCGTAAGTGGTTGAAAAGCCCACCAACAGTCTCCTCTGCCAAATTGGATACGACACCGACGCTTCCTGATGTTGTAGTTGGAGAAGGAGACCCTGGACGACAGTCTGAGCCTGATGCTAGTAGCTCCGTGGAGTCCGGGGCAGCATTTGGGCCACAACTGCCTGTTGAATCAGTGGGTATGAGTGACCTCGGCATGGACAAACCCAAACAGGTTGTGTTGAGGAAATATTCAGTCAAAATGTTTGGTTAAAAAAAACGATAATTTTCCTCTAGCTCAGGGGTGTCAAACTCATTTTAGCTCAGGGGCCACATGGAGGAAAATCTATTCCCAAGTGGGCCGGACCGGAAAAATCATGGTATATATAACTTAAAAACAACAACTTCAGATTGTTTTCTTTTTTTTAATACGATCAACATACAACATAAAGCTGGAGCCTGAGGACAGTGTGTCCAAAATAGTACAAGCACAACATCACTATTAATCATAAAACACGTCAAGTTTATTTGAAAATGTTAAAGAAAAAGAACACACAAACACACAATGCCTCAGTGATTAACAGAACTGTTTCACAGATCACAGAACTATATCAGGGTGTCATTTCTCAGGCAGAAATGTAGATAAAAATAATGAAATCCTGTTCCCCAAACAAGTGCAAGAACCACAGAGTCAAGAATAGGTTAAATATACAAATAAAATAAAATCAATTAAAAACAATAGCACATCAACATAAAAACATATAAACATAAATCTGAAAGCGTTGCTCAAACTCCCGTAACAGTCCAGTTTCAGACAGGGGAAGTGAGCTGCATCACCACCGGCAAGTTGCGTCTCCCACAATGACAGCTTCAACTTGAAAGAACGTATTGTTGCGCCCTTGCAGCTGTTTGTTCAAGTTATTCAGGTGCTCTGTAACATCCACCATAAATGCAAGGTCCGGCATCCATTCTGCGGAATGAAATTCTAACACTGGTTTGCCATTTTCTTCCATGAACTGTTCAATTTCTTCTCGTAAATCAAAGCAAAGAAACGCCTCAGCACAGCACCTCGGCTTAACCATCTTACCTCAGTGTGGTATGGCAGGCCATAGATGTGGTCTTTCTCTCTGAGAAGGCTGTCAAACTGACGGTGATTCAGGCTTCTGGATCGGATGAAATTAACAGTTTGGATGACCACCTTCATGACGTTATCCATCTTTAATGACTTGCAACACAAAGCCTCCTGGTGCAAAATACAGTGAAAAGTCAAAAAATCACGTCCTCCATTTGCAGATTGCACTTTCTCTCTGAACTTTGTCACAACGCCTGCTTTTTTCCCGATCATTGAGGGCGCACCTTCTGTAGCCAGGCTGACAGCGCGGGACCAGTCCACTCCGACCCTGATCAGCGCGCCGACCAGTGCGGTAAAAATATCAGCTGCTGTCGTTGTATCTGTCATCGGCACCAACTCCACGAACTCCTCGGTGACGGTCAATGTGTCATCAACTCCGCGGATGAAAAAATGGCCAGTTGTGCAACATCTGTAATGTCCGTGCTTTCATCAATTGCAACCGAAAACGCAATAAATGACTTTACTTTTTGCTTCAACTGGCTGTCCAAATCCACTGAAAGATCGGAAATCCTGTCTGCAACTGTGTTTCTTGTCAGGCTGATATTTGCAAAAGCCTGCCGCTTTTCAGGGCACCAAATCTCAGCTGCCTTCATCATGCATGTTTTTACAAATTCACCCTCACTAAATGGTTTTGAAGCCACTGCGATTTCATTAGCAATGAGGTAGCTAGCTTTCACTGCAGCGTCACTGATGTCTCGGCTGTGAGTAAACACAGACTGCTGTTTCTTCAGACCCGCCAACAGTTCATTCACCTTCTCTCATCTCCGCTGTCCTTGAAAGTTGTCATATTTGTCGGCATGAAGACTCACATAGTGGCGACGAAGGTTATATTCTTTCAGCACTGCAACATGCTCTGAACACACCAAACATACAGCTTTCCCATTCAATTCCGTGATTAAATAGGATGACCATTTTTCTTGGAACACTCTGCACTCTGCGTCCACTTTTCTCTTTTTTGACAGAGACATATTGGGGCAATGAGGGTGCCAAAGCACATAATGTTAAAAGTAGAAGCCGTAATAAATATCGCGGGCAAAACAAAGTAGCTCATTGGCTGCACGTGCTTGACCTACTTGCTCTGCCCCGGTATAAACAGTTTGCTTGCTTAACACAATTGCTATTGCGCCATCCAGTGGACGAAATTGGAACAGCAGTTTATTTTATTGAAAAATTGCAGCGCATTTTTATACTTAAAAAATAAAAAAAAATATTTTATTCATCTCGCGGGCCGGATTAAACCCGTTTGCGGGCAGTACGTTTGAGACCCCTGCTCTAGCTGGTATTTGAACAGGGACTGGCTTGAGTACTCGGTGGAAAAGGACTCCGCATTTTGTTATGCGTGCAGGAAATTCAAATCTGTATCATCGGACGCAAACTTCTCCATTAAGGGATGTAATGATTGGAAGCATGCAATTGGAACAGGCAAGGGCTTAAATAAGCATGCAGCTTCAAAAGAACAGTTAGCCTGTGAAGCAATGTGGAGAGATTCAGAAAAACGTAGAGAGACAGGAAAAGAGATTTCCACTCTTAAATTTAGAGCAACTGGCTCGCAACAGATACTACATGTCAGCTGTAATTGATATGCTGGAGTTTTTAGTGGTGAATCAATTGCCGTTACGTGGAGATAATGCTGGTTTTGCCAGTGTGCTAGATGATAATAGCTCAATGGGGCTGTTTTTGTCTCTCTTTGAGTACACCATGCGCAAAGATCCTGAACTGACACGGATTACAAAAACAATCCCACAGAATGCACGCTATACCAGCCCACAGATACAAAACGAGATTCTCGAAATGATGAGCAATCTCGTGACAGAGGAGATAGTGAGACAAGTCGGCGATAGCTGGTATTAAAGTGGATGTCACACGGGATCCTTTAAGCCAAGAAAACATATCTGTAGTTGTGCGTTTTGTTGACAAACACTATGGTCTGTGTGAGCGCCTCTTGGTAATGGCCACATCTGAGAAAAGTGATGCAGAGGCTCTGACAGGTGTCATCATTGATGAGCTCACCAGCGCCGGACTCAGCACGGACAAAATCCTGAGTCAAGTTTATGATGGCGCATCACTCATGTCTGGCAGGCATGGTGGTGTGTAGAAATTGCTCCAAAACAAGCTGGATCATAACATACCATATATTCACTGCTTTAATCACCAACTTCATCTGGTTGTGATTCATGCCATGTCCAGTGAAGCAGCTGTCGATTATTTTTTTGGAGTATGCAACATGCTGTACAACTTCATCAGGAAGCCAACCGTGGCTATTCTGTACAAAGGCGATACCCTGAAACGTCTCTTGAACCAGAGATGGACTGGCCACTTGACAACGGTCAAAGTTGTGGTGAAGAGTTTTCACGACATATCCACATTACTGACCGAGGTGGAAAACACACGAGGCCTTGGAGCGGAGGTGCGCGTCGAGGCTACCGGGCTGCTTCGTGCCATTACGCAGCGCAGTTTTCTTTTCATTGCGCACCTTGTTATGAAACTGTTGTCACTTTTCGAGCCGCCTAACAGACTACTACAGGCCAAAGATATGGACTTGTTCACTGCGGTGACACTTGTGAACAGCGCTTCTGACTGCGTGAAGACAATGACATGCAAATTACATCGACAGCTATATGCCTCCATACATAGCAACAGAGAGTCATGGTAATTTGGAAACATTTGTGAATGTGGAATGAAAAACCTTCATAACCTGGTGTTGACATCATTTCATATTCTTTCATAATAATAATAATACATGATTACACTAATAATATGTATATGTTTTTTTTTACAAAATAACCCACTTAACAATACAGCCATTGAAAAGCCATTTTTAAATAAAGCTTACTTCGAATTTCCATAAAGGCAGTTAGCTACAGTACACATGACAGGTGACACTACTACATTGTTCCATCTCAAAGCAGCATCAGGAATGCCGATTGCGAACCCTGGGTGACCCTCAATTGTAATTGGGTGATTCCTCATGTCATCTCTGCTTTCCCCTTTCTCAAAATGTGGGAGAAGGGAGGAAAGGAAGATGGATACGGGGTTGATGACAATGATGATGTTCAACTGATAGTATTGAACAAAATATAAACGCCATATGCAACAATTTCAACAATTTTACTGAGTTACAGTTCAAATAAAGAAATCAGTTAATTGAATAAAATAATTAGGCCCTAATCTATGGATTTCACATGACTGGAAATACAGAAATGCATCTGTTGGTCCTTTAAAAAAAGATAGAGGCGTGGATCAGAAAACCAGTCAGTATCTGGTGTGAACACCATTTGCCTCTTGCATCAGGCTGTTGATCAGGCTGTTGATTGTGGCCTGTAGAATGTTGTCCCACTCCTCTTCAATGGCTGTGCGAAGTTGCTGGATATTGGCAGGTACTGGAACACACTGTCGTACACGTCGATCCAGAGCATCCCAAACATGCTCAATGGATGACATTTATGGTGAGTTTGCAGGCAATGGAAGAACTGGGACATTTTCAGCTTCCAGGAATTGTGTACAGATCCTCGCGACATGGGGCTGTGCATTATCATGCTGAAACATGAGGTGAGGGCGGCGGATGAATGGCACGACAATGGCCCTCAGGATCTCGTCACGGTAACTATGTGCATTGAAATTGCCATCAATAAAATGCAATCGTGTTCGTTGTCCGTAGCTTATGCCTGCTCATACCATAACCCCACCACCACCATGGGGTGTTCACAACGTTGACATCAGCAAACCGCTCACCCACACAACCTCATACACGCTGTCTGCCATCTGCCCGGTACAGTGTAAACCGGGATTAATCTGTGAAAAGCACACTTCTCCAGCGTGCCAGTGGCCATCGAAGGTGAGCATTTGTCCACTGAAGTCGGTTACGATGCCGAACTACAGTCAGATCAAGACCCTGGTGAGGTGGCTTATGGTAGAGAAATTAACATTAAATTCTCTGGCAACAGCTCTGGTGGACATTCCTGCAGTCAACATGCCAATTGCACTCTCCCTTAAAACTTGAGACATCTGTAGCATTGTGTTGTGTGACAAAACTGCACATTTTAGTGGCCTTTTCTTGTCTCCAGCACAAGGTGCACCTATGTAATGATCATGCTCTTTAATCAGCTTCTTGATATGCCACACCTGTCAGGTGGATGGATCATCTTGGCAAAGGTGAAATGCTCACTAACAGCGATGTAAACATATTTGTGCAAAACATTTGAGAGAAATAAGCGTTTTGTGCATATAGTCATTTCTGGGATCTATTATTTCAGCATACTACAGCATTTCATGCATGGTGGCTAGCTATGACAATCGGTTTGTATTGCTAGTACTGTATTGGTTGGGATAATTTTTCATTGTTTAACTAGCTAGCTAGCTAATTTACATGTCTAAACAAAAGACTCCACTTCGCCAGATGATTACATGATCTGCTTAGTAATATTATATATATCTAAAAAAATCATTTGCATTGCTAGTTATAGCCTAATGTTAGCTAGATAGCTAAAATGGAACCTAGTTGGTTAGCTTTAGCTACCTGCAGATTCATACTACAGCATTTCATGCGTCGTGGCTAGCTATGGCAATTGGTTTGTATTCCTAGTACTGTATAGATTGGGATAATGGTTCATTGTTTTGCTAGCTAGCTATCTAGCTAATTTACATATCTAAACAAAAGACTCCACTTTGCCCAATGATTACATGACCCATCAAGTTAGCCAGGTGTGTCTGGGGGTGATTACGCCCATCTATTGTATTTCATGAACATGTGAACAGGTCTAGACAATAGAGACCCATCCACTTAGCTAGATGTCAATTTAGAGAATTGTGTCTGGGTAAGCCTCATCTTTTATTGCTAAAATATTTGTAACTGGAATTTGTTTTTCAGCATCAATAGAACACGCCTGACTCTCCTCCACAAGTCATACAAGAAGAATGGTCTAATTCAAAAATAGATGGCCCAAGCAAGCGCAGGTTACACCTGAAGCATGAGGACTTGCAGCGAGTTATGAACTTCATCAACAACTATGCAGAGGATAATGCAATAGTATTACCAGGAAGCCACCCAGGACACAAACACTTTGGTGGAAAGCTGCTGCCATCTCATGTGACAAAAATAGCGGTGTGGCGTCTCTACAAGGAATCAATGACAACACTTGTAAAGTATGTAAAGCATAAACAAACCCTTTTTTATTATTGCATTTACCGGCAACATGATTGGCACTATTTTTATTGATCTTACATTATTTGTGTATTTTCCAGAGGTACGTGCAGTCGGGCTGTCTTCCTTCAAGACTCTGTGGTGACAATTGCTACCCCACGTCTCAAGCACTAAGCCCAGGACAGACCTGTGCTGGCAGTGCAAGAGGAACAACTATCAGGTCTTCAGATCTGCCAATCTGAAAAAACAAGTGCAGCATCTCCTGCTTGTTCAAAGTGAGCAGTCTGTCTACCAGAAGATGGTTGCTGACTACATGACCACCTGTCAAGACCTGTAGTTGTCTCTGAGGTGCCCTACTGACCCAGCAAGCAAAGACATCAGGATGCATTACAGCTTTAACAGGACAGGTTCCACTCAGAACAGGCCTCACCATGGTCGACCAAAGAAGTTGAGTGCACGTGCTCAGCGTCATATCCAGAGGATGTCTTTGGGAAATAGACATATGAGTGCTGCCAGCATTGCTGCAGAGGTTGAAGGGGTGGGGGGTCAGCCTGTCAGTGCTCAGACCATACGCCGCACACTGCATCAAATTGGTCTGCATGGCTGTCGTCCCAGAAGGAAGCCTCTTCTAAAGATGATGCACAAGAAAGCCCGCAAACAGTTTTCTGAAGACAAGCAGACTAAGGACATGGATTACTGGAACCATGTCCTGTGGTCTGATGAGACCAAGATAAACTTATTTGGTTCAGATGGTGTCAAGCGTGTGTGGCGGCAACTAGGTGAGGAGTACAAGCATGGTGGTGGGAGTGTCATGGTCTGGGGCTGCATGAGTGCTGCCGGCACTGGGGAGTTACAGTTCATTGAGGGAACCATGAATGCCAACATGTACTGTGACATACTGAAGCAGGGCATGATCCCTTCCCTTCGGAGACTGGTCCGCAGGGCAATATTCCAACATGATAACGACCCCAAACACACCTCCAAGACTACCACTGCCTTGCTAAAGAAGCTGAGGGTAAAGATGATGGACTGGCCAAGCATGTCTCCAGACCTAAACCCTATTGAGCATCTGTGGGGCATCCTCAAACGGAAGGTGGAAGAGTGCAAGGTCTCTAACATCCACCAGCTCCGTGATGTCGTCATGGAGGAGTGGAAGAGGACTCCAGTGGCAACCTGTGAAGCTCTGGCGAACTCCATGCCCAAGAGGGTTAAGGCAGTGCTGGAAAATGATGGTGGCCACACAAAATATTGACACTTTGGGCCCAATTTGGACATTTTCACTTAGGGGTGTACTCACTTTTGTTGCCAGCGGTTTAGACATTAATGGCTGTGTGCTGTGTTATTTTGAGGGGACAGCAAATGTACACTGTTATACAAGCTGTACACTCACTACTTTACATTGTAGCAAAGTGTCATTTCTTCAGTGAAAAGATATACTCAAATATTTACAAAAATGTAGATACTGTATATGTACACTGATTTATTTCAGCTTCAGAAGTTGACATACTTGTGGGAGGTGCTTCAGGAAGCATGGGGTGAAATCTCTTCAGATTACCTCAACAAATTGACAACTAGAATGCCAAAGGTCTGCAAGGCTGTAATTGCTGCAAATGGAGGATTCTTTGACAAAAGCAAAGTTTGAAGGACACAATTATTATTTCAATTAAAGATCATTATTTCTAACCTTGTCAATGACTACATTTCCTATGCATTTTGCTATATTTCCTATTCAAACTCATTTCATGTATGTTTTCATGGAAAACAAGGACATTTCTAAGTGACCCCAAACTTTTGAACGGTAGTGTGTGTATATATATATTTGCGAGGAAAAAATACATATGGGGGATTGGAAGTGATGCAGGCAATTACATTGATGGAAGTTACAATATATCTGCAATATTAAAGCTGATCTACCCCCCAAAAATAAAAAATAAAAAATAAAATAACAGAAACACAGCATGGTAGCAATACCACATGGCGACACAACATGGCAGCAGCACAACATGGTAGCAGCACAAAACATGGTACAAACATTATTGGGCACAGACAACCCCACGAAGGCAAGAAGGTAGAGGTAAAAATTCATCACGCAAAGCAGCCACAACTGTCAGTAAGAGTGTTCTTGATTGAGTCTTTGAATGAAGATATGGAGATAAAGCTGTCCAGTTTGAATGTTTTTTGAAGCTCAATCCAGTTGCTAGCTGCAGCAAACTGAAAAGAGGAGCGACCCAGGGATGTGTGTGCTTTGGGGAACTTTAACAGAATGTGACTGACAGAATGGGTGTTGTATGTGGAGGCTGAGGGCTGCAGTATGTGTCTCAGATAAGGGGGAGTGAGGCCTAAGAGGGTTTTCTAAATAAGCATCAACCAGTGGGTCTTGTGATGGGTATACAGATATGACCAGTTTACAGAGGAGTGTAGAGTGCAGTGATGTGTCCTATAAGGAGCATTGGTGGCAAATCTGATGGCCGAATGGTAAAGAACATCTAGCCACTCGAGAGCACCCTAACCTGCTTATCTATAAATTACGTGCCCGTAATCTAGCATTGAAAGGATGGTCATCTGAATCAGGGTTAGTTTGGCAGCTGGAGTGAAAGAGGAGTGATTACGACAGAGGAAACCAAGTCTAGATTTAACGTTAGCCTGCAGCTTTGATATGTGCTGAGAGAAGGATAGTGTACCATCTAGCCATACTCCCAAGTACTTGTATGAGTTGAATACTTCAAGCTCTAAACCCTCAGAGGTAGTAATCACACCGGTAGGGAGAGGGGCATTCTTCTTACCAAACCGCATTACCTTTGTTTTGGAGGTATTCAGAACAAGGTTAAGGGCAGAGAAAGCTTGTTGGACACTTAGAAAGCTTTGTAGTAGAGCATTTAACACAAAATCCGGGGAGGGGCCAGCTGAGTATAAGACTGTATCATCTTCATGTAAATGGATGAGAGAGCATCCTACTACCTGAGCTATGTTGTTGATGTAAATTGAGAAGAGCGTGGGGCCTAGGATCGAGCCTTGGGGTACTCTCTTGGTGACAGGCAGTGGCTGAGACAGCAGATGTTCTGACTTTATACACTCCACTCTTTGAGAGACGTAGTTAGCAAACCAGGCCAAAGACCCCTAAGAGACACCAATACTCCTTAGTTGGCCCACAAGAATGGAATTGTCTACCGTATCAATAGCAGCACAACATTGCTTAGAGGGCACTGGTGACATCATTAAGGACCTTTAAGGTTGCAGTGACACATCCATAACCTGAGTGGAAACCAGATTGCATACCAGAGAGAATATTTTAGACATCAAGAAAGCCAGTCAGTTGATTATTGACAAGTTTTTCCAACACTTTTGATAAACAGGGCAGAATATTATATTAATGAGTGTGGTGGAGTGCATCCGGGGAATGAGAAAACATAACTGTGGCTTGGGCATTGCCAACCCAAAATCCTATGTTGCCCACCCAATTGATTATGCCAGAATCATGTTAAACGGTTAAAATAGCAGTAAGAAAGCTTTGAAACAGACAGAAAATGTCTGGCTGCCCACCCAGACATATCATCCTGAAGCGGCCCTAGGAATCACACAATTTATTGTTTATTGTGAATTATGTTAATGGTTGGCTGAGAAAAAAACGGGGACATTGATATATACTTTCACTTTGATAACACTGTTTCATTCAACAACAATAAGAGCATTAGAGCAGAGAGGCATGTACACTAGTATTTGGTTTATGTCACGAGTGCTGAAGGTGGGTGTGGTGCAGGAATCAAGCGCAGGACGCAGAAACAAATTCCAAAAGACTTTAGTGAAATATTCACGTAGTACACGAGCACAACAGGCCCGGAGGCGAAATAAAGGCACACACAGGCATCAAACAAAAGGCGCACTAACATGTGCGAAAACCTCTCCAAAACAACGGAGGGAAACACGTAGCACAGAACACCAAACAGAAGCGTAATCACACACAACATCTGACACACACAACGAGAACTAAATAGGACACTAATGAGCACTAACTAGAAACAGGTGTACAACATCAAGACAAAACCAAACGAACATGAAACATACAACGATGGCAGCTAGTACTCCGGGGGACGACGACCGCCGAAACCTGCCCGAGCAAGGAGGAGGAGCAGCCTCGGCAGATTCCGTGACAGTTTATCTAAGCAACAGGTCTGAGATTGCTTCCAGAGTATGTGATCAGAGTTGAACAGTTGGAAATCCCACTCATTGCTCACGGACAGCACCAGCGCTCAATGTCCTTTCCCCCATTCCGCTAAAAAACGCTCAGCACTCACAGGAAAAACAACTGCCGCTCCAAATTCACTCCATTCATAAAATATTAAAATATAAGATAATTTAACAAACACCCTATCTATTTTTGTGACTATGTACCATTTGGTTTTGAAGTAGGCTATTGTAAGAGAGAAGGGTGAATTTGTGGCCTGCAATTTGGGGCGTTATTGCATATGGGCATTCCTCAATCCGCAGGAACCCCTCTTTATACTTCTATTGGCCATTTTTAAACTAGGACTCCGCTACACAGGCAGGAGGCAGGGGCAGTCCAGTACAGTAGGTGGCGGTAATGCACCATAACATTGGATGCCAACCGCCGATAAACCCCACAGAAGAAGAGCTTGATATGTCAATGGTAGACAGTGTCCTTCGCCTTCGCCTGTCGAGCACTGTTTTCCCGCGGGAATGCCCACATGCAGGAACGGCGAATTGCGAGCCGCAATGACACTCTATTGTCGTAAGAAGTTTCAACATTACAACAACATGTCATAGGCTTTTAAACAAGGACCTAACTGATTAAATGCGGCTGCTGTGTTAAAAAACTAATAGCTTTTTCTCTAATCTATTGATGATCAGATACTTCAGTTGTAACAAAACATTTTTTTTTTGCATTGTTGGTTAAGGGCTTGTAAGTAAGCATTTCACTGTAAGGGCTACACCTGTTGTATTCGAAGCATGGGCTACCGAGTGACGCAGCGGTCTAAGGCACTGCATCTCAGTGCTTGAGGCGTCATTACAGACCCCCTGGTTCGATTCCAGGCTGTATCACAACCGGCCGTGATTGGGAGTCCCATAGGGCAGTGCACAATTGGCCAAGCGTCGTCCGGGTTTGGCCGATGTAGGCTGTCATTGTAAATAAGAATTTGTTCATAACTGACTTGCCTGGTAAAATAAAAATGTGCCAAATTTGATTTGATTTTAACTAGCTCAGTTGCGCTCACATTTTTTAGTTGATAAACAACTTTAGCAATGTTACAAACTTAGACTCCTCTTTTTTAACAATAGCCTATATAGAAATCAAAATGTCTCTGGGTAGGGTAGACGTAACATTGTAAACGTAAATCCAGGACACTTCAATTAGTATGATATGTTAAGTTTCTTATGGTATGTACAGTATTCATTTATGGATGTCCATCATCCATTTCGAATTATATGTTATGAATTACAATATTCGTACAATATGTTATGAATTACAATTCGTACAATATGTTATGAATTACAATTCGTACAATATGTTATGAATTACAATATGTTGTGGCTAACGTTAGCTAGGTGGCTAATTTTAGCTAGGCTAGGAGTTAGGGGTTAAGGTTAGTGATAATGAAACCAGAAACATGTCTGTGAACATCCCAGATGCTAGATGGCACTGTCAGGGGAAACCTCAAGACGGGCTATATTTATAACGTGTTAGAAGTGCTGCTGCTTAGAGTCTGAGGGGTATGATGATGTGAGACTGCTGTGCTGAATTTTTACATGGCTATTGAAAGTGACTGTACCTGAATCCCAAATGACACCCTATTACCTAGATAGTGCACTACTTTTGACCAGAGCCCTAGGGTTCCATTCGTGAGGCAAGTTGTATCTGCAGCATTGGAATCCTCTGGTGCCCACACTGTAATGGAAAACTGTAATTTATACGGTAATTTGGATATTAACAGTAAAATACTCTGACATTTTTTATTGCAGCATACTGTAAGTTATGGCGCATTGTGGGAAAATATTGTGGGCAGGGAAAGAATTGTTGTGTTTCGTGGCATTTTTCAAATGTGAAAAAGGGGGCCCTGGGGAAGAAAGGTTGGGAACCCCTACTCTACAAGTGCAAGTGATATATAACACCAAATATTCATTGATATGCTGTAATGTGTAAACACATTATCTAACAGCCACCCTGCTTGCACCAATCTCTTGTAATTACAGTAAAATACTGTGAAATACAAACCCCCTCCCCTCAATGAATTTCATTCATTCAGATTATGGTGGCATTTACTTTTGTACAGTATAATACAATAAATGTACTTGCTTTGATACCATAACTAGATTATATTACAGTAGATTACAGTAGTAAGAAATACAGAGATTTACTTTCAGTGCCTTGCAAAAGTATTCATCCCCCTTGGCGTTTTTCCTATTTTACAACCTGTAATTTAAATGAATTTTTATTTGGATTTCATGTAATGGACATACACAAAATAGTCAAAATTGGTGAAGTGAAATGAAAAAAAAGATGTTGATTCAAAGAATTCTAAAAAATTAATAACGGAAAAGTGGTGCGTGCATATATATTCACCCCCTTTGCTATGAAGCCCCTAAATAACATCAGGTGAAACCAATTACCTTCTGAAGTCACATAATAAGTTAAATAAAGTCCACCTGTGTGCAATCTAAGTGTCACATGATCTCAGTATGTATATACACCTGTTCTGAAAGGCCCCAGTGTCTGCAACTCCACCAAGCAAGGGGCACCACCAAGCAAGCCGCACCATTAAAACCAAGTGGCTCTCCAAACAGGTCAGGGACAAAGTTGTGGAGATGTACAGATCAGGGTTGGGTTATAAAAAAATATCAGAAACTTTGAACATCCCACGGTACACCATTAAATCCATTATAAAAAAATGGAAAGAATATGGCACCACAACAAACCTGCCAAGAGAGGGCCGCCCACCAAAACTCACGGACCAAGCAAGGAGGGCATTAATCATAGAGGCAACAAAGAGACCAACGATAACCCTGAAGGAGCTGCAAAGCTCCACAGCGGAGATTGGAGTACATGTCCATAGGACCACTATAAGCCGTACACTCCAAAGAGCTGGGCTTTACGGAAGAGTGGCCAGAAAAAAGCAGTTGCTTCAAGAAAGAAATAAGCAAACACATTTTATGGTTGCCAAAAGGCATGTGGGAGACTCCCCAAACATATGGAAGAAGGTACTCTGATCAGATGAGACTAAAATCGAGGTTTTGTCCATCAAGGAAAACACTATGTCTGGCGCAAACCCAACACTTCTCATCACCCCGAGAACACCATCCCCACAGTGAAGCATGGTGGTGGCAGATTCATGCTGTGGGGATGGTTTTCATCGGCAGGGACTGGGAATCTGGTCAGAATTGAAGGAATGATGGATGGCGCTAAAGACAGGGAAATTCTTGAGGGAAACCTGTTTAAGCCTTCCAGAGATTTGAGACTGGGATGGAGGTTCACATTCCAGCAGGACAATGACCCTAAGCATACTGCTAAAGTAACACTCGAGTGGTTTAAGGGGAAACATTAAAATGTCTTGGAATGGCCTAGTCAAATCCCAGACCTCAATCTAATTGAGAATCTGGTGTATTTATTTTTTATTTTTCATTCACCTTTATTTAACCAGGTAAACCAGTTGAGAACAAGTTCTCATTTACAACTGTGTCACGTACGTTGATGAATGGTTCAGACCAAGGTGCAGTGTGATATGCAAACATGTTTATTTGACTTATAAACACAACGACAAAACAAGAAACGAAACGTGAAGTCCAAGGTACACAAACAACATACCTCACACAAAACAAGATCCCACAACCCACTAGTGCCAGTAGGCTGCCTAAGTATGGTCCCCAATCAGAGACAACGAGCGACAGCTGCCTCTGATTGGGAACCACACCGGCCAACATAGAAATAGACATACTAGATTCTACAACAAGAACTAACACAACAAAGAATACACACAGCCTGAATCAACATATAAGCGTCCCCTGAGTCAGGGCGTGGAACAGGCCGGGCCGGGCTGGCGACGCGCACCACTGGCTTGGTGCGAAGAACAGGAACAGGCCGGGCCGGGCTGGCGACGCGCACCACTGGCTTGGTGCGAAGAACAGGAACAGGCCGGACCGGGCTGGCGACGCGCACCACTGGCTTGGTGCGAAGAACAGGAACAGGCCGGACCGGGCTGGTGACGCGCACCACTGGCCAGGTGCGAGGGACAGGAACAGGCCGGACCGGGTTGGCGACGCGCACCACTGGCTTGGTGCGAGGGGCAGGAACAGGCCGGGCCGGTGACGCGCACCACTAGCTCGGTGCGAGGGGCAGGAACAGGCCGGGGCGGGCTGATGACGCGCACCACTATCTTGGTGCGAGGGGCAGGAACAGGCCGGACCGGGCTGGCGACGCGCACCACTGGCTTGGTGCGAGGGTCAGGAACAGACGGGCCTGGCTGGCGACACGCACCACTAGCTTGGTGCGAGGGGCAGGAACAGGCCGGACCGGGCTGGCGACGCGCACCACTGGCTTGGTGCGAGGGACAGGAACAGGCCGGACCGGGCTGGCGACGCGCACCACTTGCTTGGTGAGGGGAGCAGGAACGGGCCGGACCGGACTAGCGACATGCACCACTTTCTTGGTGCAAGGAGCGGGACTGGGTTCCTTTATTAACCCCCGCTCCTTCTGCTGCCTAACCAGCTCCTCTCGCCGTGCCTCTACACTTTTCTTCTCCCTTTTAGCCTCCTGTAGCCTCGTCATCCACCCCGTGTGCCCCCCCCAAACATTTTTATTGGGGTTGCCTCTCGGGTCTCCGTCGTTGGCACGGTTGGCGCCGTTTCACCTCTCCTGCCTGGGCATCTACAGTGGGGAAAAACAGTATTTAGTCAGCCACCAATTGTGCAAGTTCTCCCACTTAAAAAGATGAGAGAGTCCTGTAATTTTCATCATAGGTACAGGTGTATACAGTTGAAGTCGGAAGTTTACATACACCTTAGCCAAATACATTTAAACTCAGTTTTTCACAATTCCTGACATTTAATCCTAGTAAAAAATCCCTGTCTTAGGTCAGTTAGGATCACCACTTTATTTTAAGAATGTGAAATGTCAGAATAATAGTAGAAAGAATGATTTATTTCAGATTTTATTTATTTCATCACATTCCCAGTGGGTCAGAAGTTTACATACACTCATTTAGTATTTGGTAGCATTGCCTTTCAGTTGTTTAACTTGGCTCAAACGTTTCTGGTAGCCTTCCACAAGCTTCCCACAATAAGTTGGGTGAATTTTGGCCCATTCCTCCTGACAGAACTGGTGTAACTGAGTCAGGTTTGTAGGCCTCCTTGGTCGCACACGCTTTTTCAGTTCTGCCCACACATTTTCTATAGGATTGAGGTCAGGGCTTTGTGATGGCCACTCCAATACCTTGACTTTGTTCTCCTTAAGCCATTTTGCCACAACTTTGGAAGTATGGTTGGGGTCATTGTCCATTTGGAAGACCCATTTGCGACCAAGCTTTCACTTCCTAACTGATGTCTTGAGATGTTGCTTCAATATATCCACATAATTTTCCTTCCTCATGATGCCATTTTTTTGTGAAGTGCACCAGTCCCTCCTGCAGCAAAGCACTCACACAGCATGATGCTGCCACCCCCGTGCTTCACGGTTGGGATGGTGTTCTTCGGCTTGCAATTTACCCCCTTTTTCCTCCAAACATAACGATGGTCATTATGGTCAAACAGTTCTATTTTTGTTTCATCAAACCAGAGGACATTTCTCCAAAAAGTATGATCTTTGTCCCCATGTGCAGTTGCAAACCATAGTCTGGCTTTTCTATGGTTGTTTTGGAGCAGTGGCTTCTTCCTTGCTGAGCGGCCTTTCAGGTTATGTCGATATAGGACTAGTTTTACTGTTGATATAGATACTTTTGTACATGTTTCCTCCAGCATCTTCACAGGGTCCTTTGCTGTTGTTCTGGGATTGATTTGCACTTTTTGAACCAAAGTACGTTCATCTCTGGGAGACAGAATGCATCTCCTTCCTGAGCTGTATGACAGCTGTGTGGTCCCATGGTGTTTATACTTGTGTACAATTGTTTGTACAGATGAACGTGGTACCTTCAGGCATTTGGAAATTGCTCCCAAGGATGAACCAGACTTGTGGAGGTCTACCATTTTGTTTCTGAGGTCATGGCTGATTTCTTTTGATTTTCCCATGATGTCAAACAAAGAGGCACTGAGTTTGAAGGTATGCCTTGAAATACATTACAGTTACACCTCCAATTGACTCAAATGATGTCAATTAGCCTATCAGAAGCTTCTAAAGCCATGATAACATAATAATAATAATATGCCATTTAGCAGACCCTTTTATCCAAAGCGACTTACAGTCATGCGTGCATACATTTTTGTGTATGGGTGGTCCCGGGGATCGAACCCACTACCTTGGCGTTACAAGCGCCGTGCTCTACCAGCTGAGCTACAGAATTTTCCAAGCTGTTTAAAGGCACAGTCAACTTAGTGTATGGAAACTTCTGACCCACTGGAATTGTGATACAGTGAATTATAAGTGAAATAATCTGTCTGTAAACAATTGTTGGAAAATGTACTTGTGTCATGCACATAGAAGATGTCCTAACCGACTTGCCAAAACTATAGTTTGTTAACAAGAAATTTGTGGAGTGGTTGAAAAACAAGTTTTAATGACTCCAACCTAAGTGTATGTAATCTTCCGACTTCAACTGTATATACTGAGATCATGTGACACTTAGATTGCACACAGGTGGACTTTATTTAACAAATTATGTGACTTCTGAAGGTAATTGGTTGCATCAGATCTTATTTAGGGGCTTCATAGCAAAGGGGGTGAATACATATGCACGCACAACTTTTCCGTTATTTATTTTGTTGAATTTTTTGAAACAAGTAATTTTTTTCATTTCCCTTCACCAATTTTGACTATTTTGTGTATGTCCATTACATGAAATCCTAATGTAATGGATTTACATGGGGCGCCATGCCCACACGAGTGCAATTGTTTTCCTTGTCCCTGCCGGAGACACTGGCAATGAGGGAGTATATCGACGAGGCACTCGTCAAGGGTCTCATCTGCCCCCTCTACCTCACCGCGGGCGCGGGCTTCTTCTTCGTGGGCAAAAAGGACGGTGGGCAGCGGCCGTGCATTGATTACCAGGCGCTCAATGACATCACGGTTAAGAACCGCTACCCACTCCCCCTGACGGCATTCGAGTCATTGCAGGGAGCCCGGGTCTTCACCAAGCTGGACTTACGAAATGTTGCCAATGCGCCTGCGGTGTACATTTACTAGTTAGCTAGCACTGTAGTGGCATCTAATATAGGATACTTGTATCAGCTGTTATAGATTAATTTCATGACGATGAGCTCCTACATGTGCTCCAGTATTAAAGTTGCCCTCCAGTGGCCGCCACATCTGGAACTCCAAGACGGACAGATAGACACACACACACACATACACACACAGTGTGAGAGCTGGGTAAAATAGAATAACGCAAAAACAAATGTTGCTATTCATAGGTTGCACCTCCGTCACTGGGTTACATCATGCCATTGTTATGAACGTTCTCAAGCCGCCCACTGGCGCCTTAGTGGTGTGATAAATGGAAGCTAATGGCTGTTTAGTCTAAATAACACTATAGTGGCCTGGAAATATGATGGCATTGCTAAAGTAGGCAAATGTTTAGTAGGAAACAACTTTGCCATCATTATCATGTCGTCAAATGGATGGCAACGTTGTCATTAGCTAACAAAGTTATTCAAAAATAGCTATCAATGCTAATGTTAGCTAGCTAGCTAAAATCGGTGGTCTCCCCTAAATCTTAGCTATCTAGCTAGCTAACGTTATACTGCACCTAAAGTCAATCTGATGACATCAAAATGATGAAAATATGTTTTCCTACTAATTATTTGCCTCATTTTGCAATGTCAT
Source organism: Coregonus lavaretus (assembly GCF_964263955.1). Taxonomy (NCBI): domain Eukaryota; kingdom Metazoa; phylum Chordata; class Actinopteri; order Salmoniformes; family Salmonidae; genus Coregonus; species Coregonus lavaretus. The sequence continues at coordinate 61,688 of NW_028166127.1, forward strand.
TGTATTTCCAAGCCACTCTAATGCACTTTTTATGAAATCATGTGTTCATTGACAATGCATTGAATAGAATACTCGATCAGTCGAACATGCTTCTCAGATAGGGGCTTGCTTGTTCCTGAGAATAGCCATTGCTAACTACCATAGTGACCCCTCAGTCGCTAATTTCAGCGCATTATTCATATATTTTGCTTGCTAGTTGTTGGCTGTGCTAGAAATGAAATAATAATTTTGTTTCAGTGCACCTTCCAAATGTGAAATTACAAGACAAAAAGGACACTTAGCTAGCTAAGCTGTTCCTCTATGTCGTCTTTCTTGTTTGTGAAGGTAAGGTAGCTAGCTGGCTAATGTCATTCCCAGAGACTTCCACACAAATGCGCACTCCATTGGGGACTTGAATATGAAGTAAACACCTGACTGTGTTATGAGTCACCACATATCCCACTTGGATGCGTTTAAGATTAATTTGTATCCATAAAGCTTCCCATGTCAGCCTAGATCAAGAAGGAGTAATGCTATGTCAAGGAGGTCCAATTGTTTTTTCCGTCTGTAGAGCCTTAGAGAACTCAGAATTCTCTGCAATGTATGTAAAGTATTGACAACACCATCTATATTGCTCAATGACACTAATATTTTCCAATGCCTCAAAAATAAAAGTTGATCAACTCAAGCAAACCGGCCATAATGTCAACCTGTGCATGAGAGGAAGCCAAGCTTGCCGAGTAGCCTATGCTAATGTTTCGGCATAATAAAGCTATTTCTCATAATAACTTGCAACCAGATTATTTCATAATAACAACATCTTTCTCATTATAACGTTAAATAGCTCAGCATCCTTAAGCTATTGGGTGTCAGTCAGAGTTATTTAACAGTATATTTAGTGAATGGGCAAGCTAAGGATGTTGATGTAAGTCATAATATTAGGAAAAGTGTATTTGATGGTTTTCATTTCTGCAGCTAGCTTGGCTGGCTAGCTGTTTCGGTAGCTACTGGCTGGCTAGCTAGCTGAGACCAAAGAGATGAGAGAACAATTTTCTGACTGAAGCACATATCTTCTGACAGTTACACAACTAGATACTAACTAGATATTTAACCCTGTTTAAAATGGACAATGTTGAGGTGGTAGAACTGACAATGACATTAATCATAGTGGTCATATAACCTATTCCATTCTACATGTAAACATGCTTGGCTCATGGCAGGTAGCCTAGAGGTTGGAGCGCTGGGCCAGTAACTGAAAGGTCGCTGGTTTGAATACCAAAGCTGAAAAATGTGTCAATGTGTCCATGACCAAGGCAGATAACAACACATTTCACTGCATTTATCAGTTATATGTTATTTAATCTTTTTGGTATTTCCATATACAGTACCAGTCAAATGTTTGGACACACCTGCTCATTCCAGGGTTTTTCTTTATTTTTACTGTTTTTTACATTGTAAAATAATAGTGAAGATGCCAAACTATGAAATAACACATATGGAATCATGTGGTAACCAAAAAAGTGTTAAACAAATCAAAATATATTATAGATTTGAGATTCTTCAAATAGCCACCCTTTGCCTTGATGACAACTTTGCACACTCTTGGCATTCTCTCAACCAGCTTCATGAGGTAGTCACCTGGAATGCATTTCAATTAACAGTTGCGCCTTCTTAAAAGCTAATTTGTGGGATTTCTTTCCTTCTTAATGTGTTTGAGCCAATCAGTTGATAGCCCTATTTGGTAAAATACCAAGTCCATATTATGGCAAGAACAGCTCAAATAAGCAAAGACAGTCCATCATTACTTTAAGGTCAGTCAATACGGAATATGTCAAGAACATTTTTACATTTTAGTCATTTAGCAGACGCTCTTATCCAGAGCAATTAGGGTTAAGTACCTTGCTCAAGGGCACATCGACAGATTTTTCACCTAATCGGCTCGGGGATTAGAACCAGCGACCTTTCGGTTACTGGCACAACACTCTTTTTTTTTTTTTTTTTATATACTTTGTTTATTGAATTTTCAGTACCAGCATTTAGTAAATAATTGCACTTGAAAGTTATTTGGTATGAATATGGAACAACAATTTGAAGACAACGATACAGCAAAACATGGAGAGACAGACATGAAAGAAAAAATAGACATTAAGTACATAAATAAGATAAAACACAAAAAAAAAAAATATAATAATAATAATAATTATAAAAATAAAAATAAAAATAAAAGGAAGAATATCTGTTTTGATCCAGTTGTTATAGGTCAGCTAGCACAGTTATTACCGTCCTTAACATCCGAGATGTCGTATATGCACATACCAGGCTTCTTACATCACCAATATATAAATATACATCACTCTGGAACTGCAGGGAAATGTATTCTTTTAACATAAGAAAAGAAGGGAGCCCACTTTGCATAAAATTTGTCTACAGACCCATTGAGTGTCTGTTTTATTTTCTCCAACTTTATGCAATTCAAAATAGATTTAATCCAAAGAGCATGAGAAGGGGCTGCAGAGGATTTCCATCTAAGTAAAATTAATCGTCTCGCTAACAACGTGACAAAGGCAATTACATCCTTATTCATTTTGGTCAATTGTATTGTGGGTAAGGAAACTCCAAATAATGCAATGAGAGGGTCTGGCTCGATCTGTGTGCCGCTTAATTCTGAGAGTGTGTTAAAGATGTCTTTCCAGAAACCAACAAGAGATGGGCAGCACCAAAACATGTGCACATGATTAGCAGGGGACTGGTTACATCGAACACAATTAGGGTTCACATCCTTGTAAATTTTTGATAGTCTTGCTTTGGTCCAGTGGGCACTATGAATGAGTTTGCATTGGATGAGGCCGTGTCGAGCGCAAATAGAAGAGCTATGTACCCTTTTGAGTGCCCCTTCCCATAGTTCATCAGATATTTCCTCACCCAGTTCCTCCTCCCAAGAGGATTTGATATTGTTTAATGAGATGGCTTGTAGTGAGCAAATTTGACTATAGATTATTGACAATGTGCCTTTCTGATTAGGAAGTGGGGTGAGAAATGTGTCGAACTGTGTTCCACTAGAAAGGTTGGGGAATCCTGGATCTATGCTGCGGATGTAACTCCGGACTTGTAAGAACCTAAAAAAATGATGTCTGGGGAGACCAAATTTAGCTGATAGTTGTTGAAACGTACTAAATGTATTGTTAGTATACAGATCTCTGAATCTTTTAATACCGAGATTAGACCATGTTGAGAAAGCACCATCAATCATAGATGGGGGAAAAGCTGGGTTTGAGGCTACCGGAGCCAAGGAAGAGGTTGTTTGAAACCCAAAGTGGCGCCTAAATTGATTCCAGATCTTCAATGTTGTTTTGACACATGTATTATTGGTGAAGGAGGAGTAAGGGCCTGTAATAGAGGAGTGAGCGAGGGAAGACAGTGATGCCGGTGTAGACGAGGCAGCCTCCATCTCCAGCCAAGTTGGGGGTGGGAATATTACTCTGCTCTGCAACCAGTACTGAATGATCCTAAGGTTAGCGGCCCAATAATAGAATCTGAAATCTGGTAGAGCTAGACCGCCGTCTGGTTTGGGCCTCTGCAAGAGCTGTTTTCGCATCCTAGGAGGCTTTTTGTCCCATATAAAGGGTAGAATTAGGCCGTCGATCTTTTTGAAAAATGTATTGGGTAGAAATATTGGAAGGCACTGATAGAGGTATAAGAATTTAGGGAGAGTATTCATTTTAATAGAGTTAATTCTAGCAACTAAGGAGAGGTGTAGCAAAGACCACCGTTCCAAATCGTCCTTAGTACGGGTTAAGAGAGGAGCAAAGTTGGCTTGAAAAAGGTTTTCAAACCTAATTGTGACATGTACCCCGAGATAAATAAAACTACTGTGAGCTATTTTAAATGGCAAGTTATGTAAAGGGGATTTTTTTGCAGCCATGTTGAGTGGCATCAATTCACTTTTACTGAGATTTAGTTTATACCCTGATATGTGACCGAAGGATGCGAAAGTGGCAAGGGCAGCAGGGACAGAGACAGAAAGATTGGATGTGTATATTAATAAATCATCTGCATATAAAGACAGTTTGTGTTCGTGCCCGTATCTGACTATGCCTTTGATGAGGGGGTTGGAGCGAAGTGCTATTGCAAGTGGCTCTATGGCGATGGCAAACAGTAAGGGACTTAAAGGGCAACCCTGACGTGTCGATCTTTGCAAAGGGAAGCGATCTGATTGAGTGTTATTAGTCCTGACAGAGTCTTGGGGGGATGAGTACAGAAGTTTTATCCAGGTCATGAATTTGGAGCCAAAGCCAAATTTATTTAGAGTGTAAAAAAGGTATTTCCATTCCACCCGATCAAACGCTTTCTCCGCGTCCAGGGATATAATGGCTTCAGAGGTATTGTCGACAGAAGGATTGTATATAATATTAAATAATCTTCGGAGATTGAAGAATGAGTGTCTATTTTTTATAAATCCTGTTTGATCCGGAGAGATAATTGATGGGAGGACTGTTTCTAGCCGCGTTGCCAGAATTTTGGCTAGAATTTTATAGTCCACATTTAGCAGGCTAATTGGACGGTATGATGCACAGTCAAGAGGGTCTTTGTTTTTTTTAAGAATAACACAAATGGTTGCTTGAGTGAGAGTATGTGGGAGAGCACCATTTACAAATGCATCATTGTACATTTCAATTAGAATAGGGGCTATTTTGGTGATACACTTTTTATAAAACTCTGTCGGGTAGCCATCAGGTCCTGGGCTTCTCCCAGATTGAAGGGATTTGACAGCGTTAGACAGTTCTTCAACAGTGATCGGCTGCTCTAATTTTTTTACCAAGTCCCGGCCGACCGAAGGCACAGATAGTGAGTGGAAGAAATTATCCAATTCCAGTGTATCCGCTTTACTTTCAGAGGTATATAGAGACTGGTAAAATCTCTTGAACTCCTCATTGATCCCCCCAGGATCTAATGATATCCCAGATGATGTACGAATTTTTGTAATCTGAGATGATGATGATTGTTGACGTAACTTGTGAGCTAATAATTTACTGGCTTTCTCTCCTTGTTCATAGTAAGTGCTCCTAGACTTGACAAGCATTTCAGTAACCTGGTCTGTTAATAGTGTGTCAAATTCTGCTTGCAGAGTTAAACGTTCCTTATAAATATCCGGGGATGGTGAAACGGCATAAATGTCATCTAATTGGGCAATACAGCGTGTTAGCATAGATAACCTATTCCTTTTCAATTTGTTCTCATGTGCGGTGTAGGAGATAATTTCACCTCTGATATAAGCTTTCAAAGTTTCCCAGAGAGTAGACGCAGAGATGTTTGGGGTTCTATTTGTAATCATGAAAAAGTCGATTTGACTCAAAACAAAATTGACAAAGTGTTCATTACTGAGCAGTTGAGTTTTTAGTCGCCAAGGCGGTCGCTGATTGTCAACATTTTGAAAAGCTACTTCCATAGTAACAGGGGCGTGGTCAGATACAACAATTGGGTTATATGAACATGAAGTTATGGAGTGGAGGAGCCGGTCATCAACAAGGAAGTAGTCTATGCGCGTAAAAGTGTGGTGAACCGATGAGAAAAAAGAGTATGCTTTCCCAGCTGGATTAACCATTCTCCAAGGATCTGAGACTGCGAATTCAGACATAAAGGTTCGAACAACTCTAGCTGAGGTTGATAGGGTGGTAGGTTTAGTGGAGGATCGATCCAATTGTGGGTCTAACCAACAGTTAAAGTCACCTCCTAAAATCAACATATGGGTGGACATATCTGGGAGTGTAGAGAAAACCGATTTGAAAAAATCACCATTGTCCCAATTAGGAGCATAGATATTAACAAGAAGAACCTTTGTATTGAGCAGCCTACCACTGACAATTATATATCTACCATGGGGATCTGCGATCACCTTAGAACATGTAAAAGGTACCGATCTGTGAAGTAAAATAGCCACCCCTCTCGCCTTACTCTGAAATGAGGAATGGAACACCTGACCCACCCATCTGCACCTAAGACTTGAGTGTTGTGATACCTTCAGATGAGTTTCTTGGAGAAAGATGATGTGAGCTTTCAAATGATGAAGATGGTGTAGCACCTTACTACGTTTAACTGGGTTATTTATGCCCCTGCAGTTCCAAGTAAGAAAATTAAAGCCATTCCCTCCAGCAGTATGGGCTACACTAGGCTGAGTCATATCTTAAGAGAGAGAGAGGATGTGTAAAGGACAAGGTACAATGTAAACTGAAGATCTTAGTTGAACCTAAAAACGCAAATGTAAAAAACAAAGACAAACGAAGAGGCACAAAAAACATATACAAACTATATACAAATAGAGAGTGAACAAACCCTTCCCTCACACCCGCCCTTGCCGAAGCATCTCCCCAAATGAGATGCAAGCAAAACCCTAAATACGAAGAAAGTTTAGAGCTAAGCATGATAACTCTTACTCTGTGCTACCTAAGATTAGTGACCATTTAACTAGAGTAAGCCAAACATGAATAGAATGGTCCCCAATAGAGTCTAAGGAAAACTATCCTCGATTAAGAGAGGTTTAACCTCGACGCAGATGGTAAATGATCAGACTGAAACAGCCATGCAGACCCCCAGATATTGGCATTAGAGGCGGCAAACCTGGGCTGGAAATAAAGAGATAAAGAAGAGAATGACATTCATATGTCGATGAACCCAGCAGAGATGGCTTCGTTAGTCACCCATTAGGCCTGCTAACTAGCCTGCTAGGAAGTCCAGCTAGCCAACCATTTGTTACAAACCATGCGGTACAACAGCCGCTTTCACGTTCTTGTTGATGAAATCTGCCGCTATAGCCGGGTCCTCGAATCTGTGCATGGAGCCGTCCGGTAAAGTCAGTCTCAAAACCGCAGGGTAGATGAGGCCGAACTTCACGCCCGGGCAGGTGTGTAGTTGGCGTTTCACAGCTCCAAAGCTAGCCCGCCTCTTAGCCACAGCTGTTGTGTAGTCCGCAAATATCGAGACTCTTTTACCCTTATGTAGAAGAGGGGATGCTTCTCCCGATCTTCTCAGTATGTCGTTGCGGACGTGAAAGAAATGCACCCTGATGACAAATGGTCGTGGGGGTTCTCCATCCCTGGGTCGGCTACGCAGAGTGCGGTGAGCCCGGTCTAGCAGTGGCTTCTCCTCTAGCCCGAGCAGCTCCTGAAGTAGCTGGGCCATGTACTCAGTGGGTCTTGGGCCCTCCACTCCCTCCGGTATTCCCAGTAGACGAATGTTGTTCCTCCGCATTCTACTTTCCATATCTTCGCATCTATTATCGAGGAATGCCACCCTAGTTGTCAATGAGCCGACGTTAGCCTCTAGCTCGCTAATGCGAGTGCTGTGGTCTGTAGCCCCTCGCTCCAAATCCGATAAAGTCACCCCATGTGCGTCGAGCTTATTCTGTATACTCTCGATAGATTTTTTAAACTCGTCTTTGATCGTTGATATCTCTGACCTGAGGTTGGTAGAGAGACAGTCAATTTTTCCGAAAATGTCGGCTTTGAGGGTGCCTATCACGGATTGTAGCATCTCCACAGTCAGTGTTTCCGTGGGGCCGGCATTGGTAGCGTTCGGTGGCGGGGGTGAGTCGGGAGAAGTTGCAGGCTTGTTGCGGCCTGCTCTTGCAGACTCTGTTTTTGGTCGGGTTGATGTCATTACGAATTTAAATGTATTATACTTGAACTGAGTTGTTTATGGGTCTCTTCAGACGCCTGGGCAAACAGAAATGTATGCAGTTTTGCAAAGTTAAATATATAAATTTGGTCACTAACTCAGGAGCGATAGGGAGACGCGTGCTACATCCTTGGCTTCCAACAGCGCCCCCGTCACTGGCACAACACTCTTAACCACTAAGCTACCTGCCGCCCCAAGAACTTTTAACGTTTCTTCAAGTGCAGTCACAAAAACCTTCATGCGCTATGATGAAACTGGCTGTCATGAGGACCGCCATAGGAAAGGAAGACCCAGAGTTACCTCTGCTGCAGAGGAAAAGTTCATTAGAGTTACCAGCCTCAGAAATTGCATCCCAAATAAATGCTTCACAGTTCAAGTCACAGACGTCTCAACATCAACTTTTCAGAGGGGCTGTGTGAATTAGGTCTTCATGGTCAAATTGCTGCAAAGAAACCACTACTAAAGGACACCAATAAGAAGAAGAGACCTGCTTGGGCAAAGTAACACGACCAATGGACATTGGGGAGAGGGCATATCCTACGTTGATTTATGACAAGTTCATTGACTAGGGCCCTATAAAATAGGCGTTGCGGACCGAATCAAGGAATCCAGACATTAAACCGAAATTTAACAATATTCAAACATTTATTGAACTTAGTAAGAAATCAACTAAATCTATTAAACTTGTTAGAAAATGCATTCATTTGCCCAAGTCAATCATAAGACATGAACAAAATGCATCAGTGATTCGTATTTCCATGAACTTTCTGAAACGGCACAGGAAAGCCCCTGTCTGTGTGCATGTGTGCGGTGCGCGCGTATGTCTACACTTTGTGTAGCCGTTAGCGATGATGCTAATGATAACCTTCTTCTGGTAGGGAAGGAATGGCTTTCCCCCAAACCTTCGCAAGTAAATGTTAACTACAAAGTAGCCTATGCCTGCCTGGCAGAATTATACCGTGATCATTTGCATCACTCCAGTTGCCATTTGTTCTACAGCAACACCGCTTAACCAAACAAAGGTCTCTTCCTGGTGCATGCTTGCATTTAAGGGTAACTACACCCCAACATCTAAATGTCTTACATTTTTCCCAGACCTCACAAATGGTCACCTGATAGGGTTTAAACATTGTTGTGGACATAGAACATCCAATTGTGCTGTTTTGCTATTAAAAAGGTGTACTTTTGAGAGCGAAAACCTGCCAAAACAGGGACAAACGGTCAACGGGGAAATCTAAACGGAGAAAAGGGAACTTGGGAATTAACGGAATCAGGCAAAACATTGAAGGGATTTTATAGTGCCCTAATGGACTACAGACATTGACTGTCTCCTAGACTAAAAACAAAGGCTGCATGTACTGCCTATATTTTGAGGGAAACGCACTGTCCATTATTTGATTTGATTAGGGCAGGGCAGGGCAGCACACAAACTGCATTTAGTCCAATAACAATCCATGAAATTATTAGGGTGATAAATAAAAGGCAGTTGCTCCATGACACAAGAGCACGCTCTACTGGGACAAAAAGCTTACAGCACCTGGTATTCCCAGGCGGTCTCCCATAAAAGTACTAACCAGGCCCGACCCTGCTTAGCTTCCAAGATCGGATGAGATCGGGCGTATTCAGGCTGGTATGGCCGTAAGCGCGGGAACAACTCTTGGTACACTATATAAAGTCAATGTGTCACTCACTCTGAAAGGGACACAGAAACGTATCCACTTTGTGACTCAAACTGAAGAAGCTCAACCCTTGCTTACATTTCCAATATATATATATATATATATATATATATATATATATATATATATATATATATATATATATATATATATATATATATATTGAGTCTTGTTGGGGGGGGGGGAAGAGGGCATATCCTATGTTGATTTATGACAAGTTCATTGACTAGGGCCCTATAAAATAGGCGTTGCGGACCGAATCACGGAATCCAGACATTAAACCGAAATTCAACAATATTCAAACATTTATTGAACTTAGTAAGAAATCAACTAAATCTATTCAACTTGTTAGAAAACGCATTCATTTGCCCAAGTCAATCATAAGACATGAACAAAATGCATCAGTAATTCGTATTTCCATGAACTTTCTGAAACGGCACAGGAATGCCCCTGTCTGTGTGCATGTGTGCGGTGCGCGCGTATGTCTACACTTTGTGTAGCCGTTAGCGATGATGCTAATGATAACCTTCTTCTGGTAGGGAAGGAATGGCTTTCCCCAAAACCTTTGCAAGTAAATGTTAACTACAAAGTAGCCTATGCCTGCCTGGCAGAATTATACCGTGATCATTTGCATCACTCCAGTTGCCATTTGTTCTACAGCAACACCGCTTAACCAAACAAAGGTCTCTTCCTGGTGCATGCTTGCATTTAAGGGTAACTACACCCCAACATCTAAATGTCTTACATTTTTCCCAGACCTCACAAATGGTCACCTGATAGGGTTTAAACATTGTTGTGGACATAGAACATCCAATTGTGCTGTTTTGCTATTAAAAAGGTGTACTTTTGAGAGCGAAAACCTGCCAAAACAGGGACAAACGGTCAACGGGGAAATCTAAACGGAGAAAAGGGAACTTGGGAATTAACGGAATCAGGCAAAACATTGAAGGGATTGTATAGTGCCCTAATGGACTACAGACATTGACTGTCTCCTAGACTAAAAACAAAGGCTGCATGTACTGCCTATATTTTGAGGGAAACGCACTGTCCATTATTTGATTTGATTTGATCAGGGCAGGGCAGCACACAAACTGCATTTAGTCCAATAACAATCCATGATATTATTAGGGTGATAAATAAAAAGCAGTTGCTCCATGACACAAGAGCACGCTCTACTGGGACAAAAAGCTTACAGCACCTGGTATTCCCAGGCGATCTCCCATCCAAGTACTAACCAGGCCCAACCCTGCTTAGCTTCCGAGATTGGACGAGATCAGGCGTATTCAGGCTGGTATGGCCGTAAGCGAGGTAACAACTCTTGGTACACTATATAAAGTCAATGTGTCACTCACTCTGAAAGGGACACAGAAACGTATCCACTTTGTGACACAAACTGAAGAAGCTCAACCCCTGCTTACATTTCCAATATATATATATATATATTTGAGTCTTGTTGGGGGGGGGGAAGAGGGCATATCCTATGT